>NC_058403.1:57344891-57404443 GCF_002201575.2 Neomonachus schauinslandi
AAGGAAAGGAAAGGAAAGGAAAGGAAAGGAAAGGAAAGGAAAGGAAAGGAAGAGAGAGAGAAAGAAAGAAAGAGAAAGAAAGGAGAGAGGGAGGGAAGGAGAGAGGGAGGGAGGATGGGGGAGGGAGGAAGGAAAAGATAGATAAGAAAAGAGAAGGGGAGAAAAGCTGAACTCATAGAAATAGTAAAAAAGTGGTTGCCAGAGGCTGGGTGGTGGAGGAAATATAGAGAAGTAGGTAAGTGGATATAAATTTCAATTATAAGGTCTGAGGATCTAATGTATAACATGGTAACTATAGTTGATAACACTGTATCACATAATTGAAATTTGCTAAGAGAGTAGAACTTAAATGTTCTCACATTGCACACATACAAACAATATGTGAGGTGATACATATGTAAATTAACTTGGGGGGATCCTTTCATATGTATATCAAATCATCACATTGTATACTTTAATTATGTTACAGTTTTATTGGTCAATTTTACCTCAGTAGTGCTGGGCAGAGAGGAGTGACAAAGAAGGCTGCCCTTGTCTCAATATCTTCTGGATTTTGAGCCAGAATGAAAACAAAACAAAACAAAACAAAAGTACAATGCTTGAAGTTTTAACCAAGTTTGCACCGAAGGTCTTAGATCCTCTGCAGGGTAAGTTACACAGCAGGAAGGGAAAAGTCCACTACAGGGTCATGAGCCACATAGCTTGAATGAATAATTCCTGCTTATTCCTGGGTCACCACATTTCCATCTTACAGCCTGCATGTGCTCCATTTGCAGTCCTCAGGCAAATTCTTGAAGCCTTTTGGTTGCATTTTCCATTTCATTTTGTTATAAATAATAAGTCAGAACACATGTCTTGAATAGCTTAAGATCTAAAACATATGTTTTTGCAGTGAGACCACAGAGGTAGAACGACAGAACCTGAACCAATTTTGTTTTTAGCAGAGACTTTAGATGTCTGTTCAACACATTTACTGAAAAGTAATTTTTGTTCATCCAATATGCCATGCTGTCAAGACACATACCAAAGAAGAAGACCAACTTCCGGTCCTCCAGGAGCATATAATCTTTTTGGAGAGCAAATAGTCTCATTCTTCAGTGCCCTTCTTCATGCACAGTGAATACCAGTTTAAGGAACTAGAGATTCAAAAAAGGTAATCACAGTAAAGTTAAGTTGAAGAGGTTGCACTCTCCCCCTTTAGGTCAGTTCCAAGCCTAGGAGAAATCTTTACCTATTATCTTTGAGCCCTTCAGTAAGGGCTATAGATCTGTCAACTGAGTATGATGGCTCAGGTCTAACTTATAAAAATGTTCCTTTGGCCCCTACAAGAATGCAGTTCTCCTATTCATGCACATAGTTTCCTGGCTCTACAGCAGAAACTTAGATACAAAACCCATTTCATAGGTCAGCCTATCTCCTTTTGGTGAAGAAGGTTTTGTCTGCTCAGATATTCCTCCCTTAAACTTCATGTCTTTCTCCACTAACTTGGAGACACCTTTCTGCTCTTTCTGGAAATTTCTGATCCTTAAACCATTATACTTCTTTTCCTGTTCACAATTTGCTTGAGGAAGGTCTGGGAGGTGATGGTATTGTGGGACAACCCTGAGTTAGAACTTCGGCTCCCCACTACTTACTAATTGGAGCCCCAATGTTCTTGATTGTAAAATAGATAAAACCATTAATAACTGCCTTCCTGGGCAGATTGATGAAATGATTACAGCATATAAAGCTGGTGCCTTTATAAGTATTGGCTTCTGTCTCCTTTTCCTAAGGAAACCTTAAATTCTTCCTCTAGACTGTAGACCATCCCACGCTGATCCGCAATCACCTTTATTTTTTTAAAAAGCCTTTGTGGTTCTAGATCCTAAATACATCCCTGAATCCGTTCTCTGTCCTGTGAGCATTGCCCTCACTTGGACCAACCAGCTTTATTTCCAGATGAAGCTCAGCTTTTTTTTTTTTTTTTTTTAAATCACTATCCCCCCCCCTACCACCTACCGTTGTAAATTAAATCATTGTACCACCTTTTCAGGGGGGTCACCATTGTAAACATCCTACAGGTCCCAGGAAACTGGTGAATTAGTTTGCTAGGGCTGCCATAGCAAAAATACTACAGACTGGGTGGTTTAAACAACAGAAATATATTTGCTCCCAGTTCTGGAGGCTGGAGGTCCAAGATCAAGATCAATAGGTTTGACTATTTCTGAGACCTCTCTCCCTATCTTGCAAATGTCCACTTTCTCACTGTGTCCTCACATGGTCTTTCCTCTATGCATACATCATCCCTGGTGTCTCCTTGTGTGTCCTATTCCCTCTTCTTATAAAGACACCATTCAAATTGGATTAGAGCCCACCATAATGGCCTCCTTTTAACTTAACTGCCTCTTTAAAGGCCCTATCCCCAATACAAACATGTTCTGAGGTAGTAGGGGTTAAGGTGTCAAGATATGAATTTTGGGGAGAGATAATTCAGCCCATAACAACTAGTTCTTTCACAAGGTGCAGGGGAGTGAGGAGGGAGCCCTGAGTTGCAGCATGGTATAAGTATTCCCACTGTGGCCTACTTCAAGCTACCAATAGTTGAGCAACCAGTTCCCAAATTTCCTGAACATTTGGTATTCGATCTCACAAGCTAGTAAAAGCTGGCTCCAACACATGGCTTCTACAGATTCCAGCCAAATGTTCCTTCTTTTATTGGGATGGGGGGGGGTCTTCCTGTATTCTGTACACCTCATCAAACTTCGTAGGACCTTCTACTACATCTTTCTTCCAGCTGAGGGACACTTCCAATTTTTAGCCCATTTGCAGTGCTAAAGTGATTGACATTCCCTTGAGCTCAATCAATTCCCCAGCCCTTCTAGGATTAGATTATAAATTCACTCACCTCCTGAGGATGGTAACCCATTCTCTCTACCCTTGAGAAGCTGGTGATCAGGAAGTTTTCTTTCCTTCCTCCCTCCCTCTCTCCCTTCTTTCCTTCCTCCCTTCCTTTCTTCCTTTCTTCCTTCCTTCCTTCCTTCCTTCCTTCCTTCCTTCCTGCCTCCCTTCCTCTTCCTCCCTCCCTCCCTCTGTCTCTCCCTCTCTCCCTTTCTCTCTTTCTCCCCTTCCCTCCCTCCCTCCCTTCCTCCCTTCCTTCCTTCCTCCCTCCCTCTTTCCTTCCCTCTCTCCCTTTCTTTCTTTCTTCTTTCTTTCCTTTCTTTCTTTCTCTTTCTTTCTTTAAAGATTTTATTTATTTATTTGAGAGAGAGAATGAGAGTAGCACGAGAGGGAAGAGGGTCAGAGGGAGAAGCAGACCCCCCACTGAGCAGGGACCCGCCCCCCCGATGCGGGACTGGATCCCAGGACTCCAGGATCATGACCTGAGCCGAAGGCAGTCGCTTAACCAACTGAGCCACCCAGGCGCCCCTTTCTTTCTTTCTTTCTTTTTCTTTCTGTCTCTCTCTCTCTCTTCTTTCTTTTTTTTCTTTCTTTATTTCTTTCCATCTGAAGTGCAGTGATATTTATTTAAACCCAAAGGGACATATATACAAATAATTTCACTTAGGGCCAAAGGAGGAAAAACTTGTTAAATTTCCTCCATTTTCTCCATTTCTTAACTGATTTGTGGGAGCAGTGGAATAAGAAAAGAGTAAGTCAAGCTTGGGAGAGTTAAACAAGAAAAAGGTTTAGACATGTCCTAGCATGGAAAATAATGGTCTTTATCTTTTACCATTCATGTCCAACATTGCATGACTGCTCATAATTCTAGGTAAAGAGAATCTAATATTTTAAACAATTTAAGAACTTTCCAATAAGGTAGCACTCCAGCCAAACAATGCATCAAGAAGAACAAATCCCCTTAATTTTCTAATTTCTTATTTGATTCTGACAGTTTTGGAAGAGTAACAGGAAGTATCTTTTGATGAAGAAATTCCAAACTGGCTTCAACTGAAAAAAATTCTTGAATCTATTTTGTGAGACACTTTTAATTTCTGGCTTTTGTTTAATCATCATAATTTAATAGATTCAGGAAAGTTTTTGGCCTTCAAGTCAAATAATTACGATAACCTCATTCCAAGTTTGTGTCTACATATCTCAGAGTCAAATGGATAGTGAATCTATTTGATTTTCCACTTTGATTATGAAATTAACCAGATAGTTCCCAAATTTCTATTTTGTTTAGTGTGATGTCCAGCCTCCAGTGATCCTCTCCTCCTGGTGTTCATGGCCCCAGGGAAGTTTTTTCCTATATTGAATGGGACTAACCTGTATTAGCAGTAGAATACTATGCAGAAGTATCATGGAAAACAGTGCATCTTCTGCTTTGCTCTTTCTTGGCTTACTAACAGCTTCTGTGTCATGAAAGCACTCAAACCCTGTAGAGAGGTTTACAGGGGGAGAAACAGAGGCCTCCTGCCAACTGTTGGTATTAAGTGTCAGCCTGTAAATAACCCCTTGGAAGTGGATCCTCCAGCCCCAGTTAAGCCTTCAGAAGACTACAGTCCCAGCTGATACCTTGACTACAACCTCATGAGAGATCCCAGGCCGGAACTGCCCAGCTAAGTTGCCTCTGAATTCCTGGCCCACAGAAACTGTGTGAAAGAATAAATGCTTCTTTTGGTTTTAAACTGCTAAGTTTTGGTGTAATTTGTTATGTAGCAATAGAAAACTAATATACTCAGTTAGGCATTTAATACCTAATATTTAGAGATCCAGTGTTTATAAATCTTTCAGGTTCAGGAAATGAACAAAAGGCTCCACTTTAATTCCTGTGATAAACATTTATGAGTTTTTGTAATTCCTTGGCCTTTGAACTCCCCTCTTGTGTTTGTGAATTTTCTACCTTCTGCGTCTTGGTGAGATGTAGAGCATTTCCTTCCACTCTAGACCCAGAAAATGCAGAATACTTACTTTGCCAGTCTGTCTAGAAGCTGTTGGACAAGTGCCCAGGCATGATTTGTCAGGCACACTTGCTCACCGTAATGGTGGTATTGTAAGCTATGGCATCCATTGTGGTCCAGCAGTTATGACAGCAGTGCTACTCCTCATTAGACTGGTTTGTTCCTGCCCATCTCCCAGTGCTGGTTTTGCAGCTACAGAGATTCCTTGAGCTACCCAGTATTACTAATTTTCTTATGTGCGTAAATCATTTTTTGTGCGTAAATCATCATGATGCAGTATGCATGTCCAATGGAAATCACAAGGGCATCAGATACATCCAAAGGTCAATTGGAACTGCCTGAGAGAGAGGATTACTTCATTCTGGCCTCTTGAATCAGTCTTCAAAGGCACAACTTAACTGGCAGAAGGCTGAATCATGATACGGAAAGAAAAGTGTTAAGGGGACAGAGTATCTTTAAGATAAATAATTATAGGTAAGCATCAGTGCACCCAGAGTTTAGGACCCTCAAACACTGATGATTTATGAATGAAATGCTTCTCAAAGTCCAAGTTTTTCTACTTCAGTAGTTTTATAATCACATGCTTATTAACTTACTAAAAATTACTTCAAACTGTTCATTAACTTCAAGAAACAGAGGCATCAAGAAATGAAAAACAAAATTAATTTTAAAGCCATACCAGCTAAAGCAAGGACACGTAGACAATGAAATTTAAGTTGCACACAACTTAACATAATTGAAACCAGCTATAAAAGTATGAGACAGTCATAAATATCAGACTGTTAAATTGTTTTCCCAAGTAATTAAAAAGCCATATCCATGACAGAACTTAGATTTAATGTTTTATCTTTTTCCTCATAAGCCTTTGATTAATTCTTGAGCTACAAATTCTCATAAACTCTGGCATTTTTAGGATGGTAGACAAGTCTGTAGAGAGGCCAGAGGAATTACCTACATGAAGAATAAGTAAAAATGCAGAATCACATCTTTCTATAGGTTAAATTTAGACAACTCTGCCCCAGCCTTATTGGGTTTCTTCTTAGAAGCCTGTCAACTCTAAACTCAATCCCTCTACATGGTCTTAGCAAATCTGATAACTCTTACCCCACCTTTTGGCAAGCAAGTACATTGGGTTGTCTTTGTATCTTTTATCTTTTGGAAATTTTTATTTTTAATTACACTGACTACATGAACACATTCTTGGTACAAAATCCAAACATTACAGATCAAGCCAAAGCCTCTCTTCACTACTAACCACAGTTCAAGTCCCCTGTACATGCTTGCAAACTTCCAGATGTTTTTCTATGTACCTACTGGATTATATAGATACAGGTGTAAAGCTCAGCCTCTACTCTGAGTTGCAAGGTAAATCATTAATATTTAGAGTACTTGGGGCACCTGGGTGGCTCAGTCGGTTAAGCGTCTGCCTTCGGCTCAGGTCATGATCCCAGGGTCCTGGGATCGAGCCCCGCATCAGGCTCCCTGCTCCGCAGGAAGCCTGCTTCTCCCTCTCCCACTCCCCCCGCTTGTGTTCTCTCTCTTGCTGTGTCTCTCTCTGTCAAATAAATAAATAAAATCTTTTAAAAAAATATTTAGAGTACTTATTCTGGTAGCATAAAAAACATTGTTCCTAGTTCATTGGCCCCTTCCCTCCTCTCTTCTGGGGTGGCTGCATAATATTCTATTTATATATACTTATATATATAATATATAAGTATATATATTATAATTTTCCATCTTATATTATATTCCATTATAATTATAACATAATATTATAATATTCCATTATATGTCATATTATTAAAATATTCCATAATATTCCATAATATTCCACATATATTCCATATATATATATATATGTATCACATCTTCCTTATCCATTCATCTATCAGTGGACTCTTAGATTGCCTCCCTATCTTGGCTCTTGTAAATAACGCAATAAACATATAAACATAGGGGTGCACATATCTTTTTGAATTCGTGTTTTTGTTTTCTTTGGGTAAATACCCAGTAGTGGAATTATTACATCATATGGTAATCTTATCTTTAATTTTTTGAGAAACCACCATACTGTTTTCTGCAGTTGACTTACCAATTTACATTCCCACCCACAGTACACAAGTATTCCATTTGTGACAACATGGGTGGACCTAGAGGGTATTATGCTAAGTGAAATGAGTCAGACTGAGAAAGGAAAATACCACATGATTTCACTCTTATGCAGAATCTAAAAAAAGAAGAAGAAGAAGAAGAAACAAACAATAAGCAGAATCGGACCTGTAAACACAGAGAACAAACTGAGGGTTGCCAGAGAGGAGAGGTGTGGGGGGGATGGGCAAAACGGGTAAAGGGGAGTGGGAGGTACAGGCTCCCAGTCATGGAATGAATAAGTCACAGGAATAAAAGGCACAGCATTAGGAATATAGTCAATGACACTGTAATAGCGCTGTATGGTGACAGATGGTATCTACCTTTGTGGGGAGCACAGCATAATGTTTACAGTTGTGGAAACACTATGTTGTGCACCTGAAACTAATATAACATCGTGTGTCAACTATACTCAAATAAAAAGGTTAATTAAAATAAAATAGGATAAAAATAAGGTACATTTGGTGGCAATTAGGGACGCATCTGGTCCTAAGTCATCTGTCTCACAGGCATTTGTGGAGAAAACCCTTGTTTCCCTCTGCCTGGCTCCTCAGAACTGGAGCCTGCCTTTGCCATGTCAAGATCAGAAGAGTAGGAATCAGTCTACTGCTACTGCCTGTTATAACAAGAGAATCCCTGCAAAGTCATCCAGGTTCTCTTCCACCAAAATTACCTCTGCCTTTCACCCCTTAGCTCTGCCTGGGTGAGAAAGCCCCCCAGAGTAATCTGTGTTCTCATCACTTACCCCATTTTCCCTTCTCCGCTCAGCTCAAGGTTGGTTGTTGCTGTTGTTTAGGTTCTGGGGAGGGTGGAGGGAAAAGATTCAGAATTCTTTCTGTTTCCCTAAAAGAATTTACACTATTGAAAACCAGAGTTAAGAAGGAGCATAGATGCAACATTCTTACCTTCTGCCCAAGTATGTCTCTGCTAAGGTGATGAGCCTAAGATGGCCAAGCTTGAAATGAAAGGGGATACAGAGAGAATGGAATTATTAAAAAGACACTGAAAAAAAGTTGGTTTTTATACTTACTGTACATAAATTATATCATCCTAGATGTATTATTCTTTAACTTGCTTTTTCTTCTTGTTCAGTATGCCTTGAAGATATTTCCATGATGCTACATATAGTTCCACAAAAGTCATTCAATAACTACTTATTGAGTCCCTATTATGTACCAGAGGCTGCATATATAGCACTGGAAAAATAGACTAAATCTCTATTCTTGTCAGTCAGCTTACATGTTAGAGAAGAAGAAAGATAATAGTCAAATACGAATATGCATGAGTAATATAATATGAAGTGATGGATAAAAGGAGAAAGAAGGTGTGATAAAGGGGCAGAAACAAAGGTGGTGTTTCAGACAGTCAGAGAGGACCCCTCTTCAGGGACAACCTCATTCTTTATAGCTAGCATGACATAGCCTTGCAGAAGGATAGCAAGATTTGCTTCCCGTTACAAACCATGCTGTAGTATTACCTCCTTGTGCACATGAACAATAGTACTTCGAGTAGATGCTGAAAAACAGAAATATTGAACCATCCTTGCAAACTGTTATCTGAAATGGCTATACTGATTTTTACTCCCATCAGAAACTGTTTGTTCCCCATAATCCTCTTAGTTAATACTATCAAAATTATTGATTTTACCAATCTGTTGTATCCAAAAAATGGCATCTTGGATTTTTTTTTTTTAATTGGCACTTCCCCTTACTACTGAGGTTGACTATGGTTTCCTATGTTTATTAGACATTTATATTTCCAATCTTGTAAAAATAGCTATACATATCCTTTGCCCATATTTCTATGGGATTTTTTTGTCTTTCTCTTTTGATTTGTTGGAGCTAATGTACTCAAGCTAATAAAGATTGTCTTACATATGTTGTAAATATTTTCTCTCATTTTATTCATCCTTTTAATACTCATACCTTCATCAGTCTTTATTATTTTGAATTTTTAAATTCAAATTCAGCACACATTTATTGAGTACTCACTGCATATAAGACACTGTGCTAGGCCCTTTGGAAAATATAAAAATAGTTGAGACCTGACATCTGCCCTCATGGATCTCACAATTCAGTGTTGGGGACACATGTACACAAATATCTATAAAGCCAAGGGTCTTAATAATCTTCAAAGTACTGTAAAAAGAAATACTATGGTGAGGCAATATCTAGCTCAGAACAAGGCATGTGGAAAAGTTTCACAGATGCAGTAGCATTGAAGAGACAGCAGCCTTTTGAAAGGCAGGGATAGGTAAAAGTCTTCATCACAGGAGGAACAGCACAAGCCCAGCAGAAAATGCAGCCAGGAAGGGTTGGGGAGAAATTTGTGGGAAAGCTGGATAGTGGCTGTCTACATAGGAATAAGAGGAGTCAAGTCAGTGGAAGACCAGATTGAAAAGGTTGGGTGGAACTATCTTAATCTTCTATCCATAAATAAGAAATAAATGATAACTTCTACAATTCATAGTCTCCCTGAAAGGTAGTCATTAACGAAAAGAACATTGTTGACTGTGAGACGTTAAGTAAAGATTTGGAGTGACTGGGAGAACATGGATGGCCTTGTCTGCAAGCTTGACAACAGCCTGAAGATGGGTGCTCTGCAGTCCCCCAGCGTGTGCGTGCACACTGCCCGTGTGTCTGCTGATGGCCACTGGCTGGAGAGAACCCTTGCCTGAGAACAGCTGCAGTTGGCAAGTTTTGGGTCTGTTTTACCATCCTGCAGAGGTAGGAGTTGGATAGCTTATGCACTATGACTTCACAGTCCTCTGTGGAGGCTGCCAAAAAAAGCATGTTTTGGATAGGAATCTGAAAAAAAGTGAAAAGAAAAAAAAAATGTGAAATACCCAAGAGGAGTTTGGCGTAGGGATAAGGTTTCACATCCAGCTCCTCCCTAGGCTCTGCCATTTAATCATCCTCCAGGACACAGGGGCTGCCATGGATAGTGATTAGGCCTCCTTGGGCTGCATCAGCAAACACCCTCCTTTGATAGGCAGTTGGAAAGTAATGGGATTTGGGTTTTAGTTGCAAGGGAATGGTGGAAAATGTTACAAACAGCCGACCTCCTTTGCCCTCACTGAAATGGCTGCCATTCTCCGCACATTTTATGTTGCTTTGGGGAGAATGATAAAAGACAGATGCTTCTTGCTGGAATGAGAGTTGTTTAATCTTTCTTTCTAGTCCCAAGACAGTTACTGTAGTTTCTTGGAGCAGACATCTTGGGCCACTCCTTGGTTTTCAATATCTTATAAATGGTGTTGTGTTGTGATTTTCCATTATATGGAATATAGAAAAATCTGTAAGAGAGATTTTTTTTTAAAGGTGTTTTGTAGTAGATGGTGTCCTCAGGCCAAAAGCCTTAAATTGGGTGTGTACAAATTGTAAATAAACTGTAAGCTGTTTTAGTCAGACACAAAATACATAACCTGGTCTGGCCTCATCTCCTACAGAACATCAGCTAGGTGTACAAAGATGCTTATGTCCATTTCAAGGGTCACTAGGAATATCCAGAATCATCTTTCCACTAGCATGACCTATTTTCACAGTACCCACAAAAGAGAACTGCTTTCTCTCCGGGTTTTTTGGTCCCCACGGAACCCCAGAAAGCTGTACAGTAGACAGAAACGCCCTTCAGAAACATAGTAAAATTCATATGTTAGCACCAACCACCCTGCTCTCTGCTCCTCTCTCTTTTCGTAAAGACAATGAGTTTCATAAAGGTAATGAGATATAAGAGAAACTAACAGGATGTGATGTACTCAAGCATTTCCATCATGTTAAGGCACAAGAGTAAATAATTAATCTCATAAACAACCTCACTTTCCCAGGAGGAGCACATTCTTATTAACAGGCAAATCATGACAGCAATTTGGAAAGTGATTCATTTCTCCTAAAAGTCTTAACATTTGATGGGACTTCACATATCTTTTGTTTTAGTGCATCTTGTTTAAATTTGTTTTTTCTGATTTTGAGCCTGTGTAAGTTTTTTCTCTCTCTCTTTTGTTAAATTTTCAAATTGCCTTGATTAGCCACATGGCCTCCTCCTACCTGCGCAGAGATGATCCCTTCTTCCCTCCCTAGTGATTGTCATACCTCGACAGAGCTCTCTCCTCAGTGTGTAGGAACTTCAAGGTAGACAACACAGCTGGAAATGGAAATCTATGTCTGTGGTTGTCTGTGTGTGGGGTCTCTGTGTTTTAGGTAGGAGAGATGTTTTAGGGCAGAACACACTGCCATTTTTTTTTTTTTTTTTACTTTCCTATGTGTGCATAAAAGACATTTGAAAGCTGGGATGAATAACAAGACTTTGTGTTTCTATAGCATTTTCCCCAAGGACATTTATAAGTTTATAAAGATTATCCTCAAAAACCTTCTCTTCAGCTGGGTTAAGAGCAAGAATTATTTTCCGTATTTCATTAGAGGAAATCAGGATAAAGAGAAGCGTCTCAACTCTTGTCAGCTTTACCCTGCTCAGAAACGGAACCCTGCCCTTCGGAGATGAGTGACATCATCCCGCTAACCCACTGCCTCTCTAGGCCGAGCTCCCCTGCCTTCTGTGGAGCTGGGCTAAAGTCAGCACCTTTCACCAGGCACATATCCTAGTGGGAGAGGAATGAATAGAGACCTGAACAAAAACTGGAACTTCGGTGAGGAGAATGCCTGAGAAGCCTTAGTGAAGAAGATGGTCACAGTCAAGTTGAGTTGTAAAAGATGCACAGGAATGTTGCTGGTGGACAAGAGCAGGGAAGAAAGGGGAGAGACAGCATGGGTAAAGGCAGGGGGCTGTGACAGAGCATGTCTCTTTCCAGGTCATGGGGAAACTATATCATCCCACACAAGTCCTGTGTTTCAGGAAGTCATCTGGGGACACAAGACTGCTATTCTATTGAGAATGCCAGAAGAGTTTTGCAGATCGAGCAAATCTTGACGAATTTATAACATTTTCTGAACAGAATGTCCAAATCTTCTGACTGATTGACCCAACACTGATTTTAAGATCAAATGAGGAGCCAAGAACATTGGCTTATACACAGAAGTCCTGATCAACACAAAGAAAATCTCGGGCTCTGCCAGAGATTAGATAAAGAATTGTCCTGTGGCTTTGGCCAATTAAGAGAAGAAACGAATGTGGGGCTGTTAGTCCTCATGAGTAAGATGGGATTTGAGGAAGAGATGGTCAACCCTCTTCCTCTGAACATGACATATGGCCTTAGGGGGACCGCCGCCTTCTCACTTCCAGCCTGAGGATGAAGCAAACACTGAAAACGGCAGAGCACAGATGAGGATAAAATCCAGGCCCTTCAAGATTTCATAGAGCCATTGAAACAACCAGATTGAAGTTGGTTCTACTTCCGGATGCCTTCTTCTTCTTCTTTTTTTTTTTTTTTTAAAGATTTTATTTATTTGAGAAAGAAAGAAAGAGTGAGAGAGAGAAAGCATGAGTAAGGGCAGGGGGCAGAGGGAGAGGGAGAAGCCAACTCCCCGCTGAACAGGGAGCCTGACGTGGGGCTAGATCCCAGGACCCTGAGATTAGGACCTGAGCCAAAGGCAGATGCTTAACCCACTGAGCCTTTCAGGAGCCCCTTCCGGTTGTCTTCTTATGTAAGATAATAAATGTTTTTATTGATTAACTCAGAACCCTACTTTCTGTTTATTGCAGCTGAAGCTTTGTAATTCATCCAATGCTTTTCCTGACCTTCAACCCACAAGTTCAGCCAGAATTGAGTACTCCTTCCTTTGATTGCTCTGGCATTGTGTACCTACCTCCATTACAGCATCAGTACTGGGTTTTCATGATCTGCCTTTCCTTGCTGGTTTCTTGTTATGTCTTACTATAAATTTTAAATCCCAGACCAGTTTCTTGGTCACCCTTGGTTTTTCATCACCCAGGTGGCAACTGCTGCCTTCTGTGTACTGTTTTCCCCACGATGTGGGTAGGGTTCCTTCTTCCTTCATTTTTAAATCACTATTAATCACATGAAGGCTGTTGTATATAACAGACTTTAACTAAATGCTAACAGAGAGGCATCCTTAATTCAAGAATTTTTTAGCTAACCCATCATGGAGAATTTACAACGACCCAACTTTCTTTTTGTAGCTAAGGCCTAGTCTACTTCTTTTACCTGGTTCCTCAAGGGTCCCCAGATTCCTGTCATTGGAGCCCAGAAACAGAACTTTTTAAAAAAAATTATGCTGACCATTTTAGTTCCCTTTATTTTGGTATTCCCAATGCATTTTATGACCTGAGCTTTACCTTTACTCTCTAAACTGTTGGTTTATTTCCCTAAACAGAAAAAATTTCCCCTTCTGTGTCTTCCTGCTTCCAAATTGTAGAAAGGACTGAAGTAAGATTTAAACAAGCGATTTTTAAAATCTCTCCATTGCACTTGTATTCTCAAAGCTTAAATGTGGGGGCACCTAGGTGGCTCAGTTGGTTAAGTGTCCAACTCTTGATTTCGGCTCAGGTCATGACTCAGGGTCATGAAATCGAGCCCTGCATTGGGCTCCGTGGTCGGCCAGGAGTCTGCTGGAGATTCTCTTCCTCTCTCTCTGCTCCTCCCCTCCTCAAAAAAATAAATCTTTTTTTTTTTAAAAAAAAAAGCTTAAATGTGATATCCTTGACATGTGGTGACACTCAATTTTTAATAATATCCAATCCTTCCTTGAAGATAGTAATTAATTTCATGAATATTTCATGTGTTATTTCACTTTTTTATTTTGTCCTTTTTTTGAAGACTCCCATAAATTCCCTCTTGAACCCCAATTCTCACTCCAAACAAAACAAACTATAAGGTCCACTTTGCGAGTGCTCTCATCATCAAGCAAGGCAGGTCCACACTCCAGCTGGCTTCTTAGTAACACCCTACAGTCACTTAACTCTGAGTGTCTTAGTTTCCTTTTTTGTAAAATGAGGAAGTTGGTCTACCTATCTGCAGCTTCCTTCTTACGAGATAGGCCTCAAAGTCATGGGCCATGAGAAATGGGGTTGGACCCAAGAAGTAGAGAAGGCCGGCTAATTTTATCTGTAGCTCGAACAATCTGCTGTTGTTAACACTAACAAGCAGCTATTTGGTTCTTTAGTGATCGAAGATCTCAACACTCCATTTAAGAAATAAGTGAATACTGATTTTGGTTTAACCACCAAGAGATTCTCACATTTCCTCTTTCCCTGAAACTAGACTATTAATATCTACCCTTATCTCGTTTGATAAACAAAATGTTTCTACCAAAACTAAGTGGCAGGAGTAGTACAATTCAAGTTTGGGAACCAAACATTTTTTTCTCTTTAATTTTAACAATTGTTTTCTTCCTTCTGTAATTGTCCTAAAATTACCCCAGAAAACCTAAAGAATTAATGAATGTAGAGACAGTTGAGTGGAAAAATTAAAGAAAAAAATACAGGATTACTATCTGAGGCTAGATTTTAGCTTTCTTCAAAATGTTAAAAGAATTAAGTTGAAGCACCATCTAGTGGCTCTCAATTATGTTTTGCTAAAGGTTGCTCCCAATTTTCCTCAATTTAGGGCCACAATTAATTTGTTGTGCATGTATATATGTATGCATATATGTGCTTAAGAAAGAAAAAATGTTTTTTATCTTTATGCAAGGCTAAGAGGTTGAGAGAGAGTAGCTATAGCTTTTTACTCTTCCAATCTGACATCACATAGAAAATGATGGCAGTGAAGAAGCATGAATTCAGATAAATCTCTTCCATGAATAATGGAGTCCTTTCATTTCAATGATGGCAGAAAAAAGGATTAACACAATAAAGCCCCATAGATTTCAGTTCCTCTGTTTCTCCTGATCAGATCCTCTCTTAAGAGCCCACAACAGTGTCTTTATCTTCCCAATCCTGTAATGCAGACATGTCCTCACATGTGTAGGGATTGGCTATTAGATGATTTTGCACATCTCTAGATTCCCAAGCCCTTTCCTATCACAAGCCCACAGTATCCTTCAGCTTTACATAACCAGCAATTCTTCTGGAACTATCATGGAGATGCTCTTATACCTATGATTGCTATCTTCTGAAGTTATGTCTGTTTCATAATCTCTATGGGAAGAATGAAAATAGAACATGAAAAATGCTCATGAATAGAGTATAACCGGTGTTGCAAGATTAACAGCAAACCTTGAATTTGGCAAAGTAGGTACTTGTGTTAACCAGGGTTAAGTTCAACTGTAACTCAAAATAACAGTGGCATGAACACAATAGTGTATTTTCTCTCACATAAAAGAATCTTATGGTAGGTAGTCTAGGGTTATTATGACAACTCCATGGTCATTAGGACCCAGGATCCTTCTGTCTTTCTTTTCCATCATCTTAGTGTGTGGCTTCCATCCTCAATGCTATCCATGGCCCAAGTTGGCTGCTGGACCTCTAGTCATTACACCAGTGTTGTAGTCCAGGAGATAAGGAGGAAAAGCAAAAGAGGATCTCTTCTTTCTCTTTAAAGAGATATCCTAAAAATACCACACAAGATATATGCTTACACCTTATTTGTGAAAATTTTAATGGGTAGTCATATTCAGTTGCAAGGGAAACTGAGAAATGTCTTTTAGTTAAATGTGTCTCCATACAAAATAAAATTGGAATCATGTCTTTAAGCACTGTATCAGAGATCTAATACCACAATAATGCTGTGTAACAATCACAAAACCTCTGTAGCAACAATTGCTTAAATGACTAGGATCATCCGAGGGTCAGCTAGGCAGCTCTTCTGACCTTGATTGAGCTTCTCCCTTGTCTAAGAGATGACTAACTGTTGCATTATCTAGGCTGGCCTCAACAGTGAGGTGGCGAAGGGAACTAGGATGACCCAGCTCTGCTTTACATGTTTCTCAACCTCCAGCAGACTAGCGCAGGCATGTTCTCATGGACTAGCAACAGAAACACACAGGACTTCTTGAGATGTAAGCTCAGAACTGGTACACTGCCATTTCTGCCTCATTTGATTGGCTAAAGCAAATTACATGAGTTCAAGAAACATGCACTTGCTTTATGTTTCCAACTCAAAAATCACTAACAAATTACATGGATTGAGAGAGGGAGAAAGATCTGGAGTCATGAATACAATCTACCACACAGAGAAAGGGGAAGATGAGCCTTGGCTCAGGCAACTAGCAATCAGTGCCTCATTGTTTTTGAATCTGTGATTGAACTATGGTACTAGACTTTTTTTCCATTCTATGCCCTGTTTTAAACATGAGGGAGTTATAATTTAAAAAAAGAGAGAGAGAGAGAGAGAAAAGAGCTAATATAAGTTATATATGAAATTATTTACTGGTTGATTTCTTGGCTCATGTTCAGCTACTAATGAAATAGGTATTAATCTTAGCACTTGTCCTATTCTTTACTGTAGGCAGAAACTAGCTATCTGTACCCAAACCCTGACTCTATTTTGCTGAGGCAGCTACACTACATTCTCCAACTTCCATAAAAGTGTGGCCATGTGACAAATACTAGCCAATAGAACATGAACAGATGTCATTACTTCTCCAGGCCTGGTTCATAAAAACCTCCTACATAAAATCCCTCATTCTCTCTGTCTCTTTCCCATTCACCAGCTGAATGGAGAATACTCTGAGAAGGGCAGAGCTAGAGGATAAAATGCTACCTTAGAGCAGAACCACTCCTGTTCCCTGACCTAGATCCACCAACCTGCCCTGGGATATGATGTGAGCAAGAATTAAACTTTTGTTGTATGAATGCACTGAGATTGGGAGGTTGTTTGTTTCAACCATTAGACTAACCTACCTATATGTTATCTTCCAGATAGTAGTCTGCATTCATTTTCTCCCTTTGGGCTTTGCTAAAAATACAAGTAATAGCTTGAGGGGCACCTGGGTGGCTCAGAAGGTTAAGCGTCTGTGTTTGGCTCAGGTCATGATCCCAGGGTCCTGGGATCGAGCCCCGCCTCGGGCTCTCTGCTCAACGGGGAGCCTGCTTCTCCCCCTCCCTCTGCTTCTCCCCCTGCTCATGTTCTCTCTCTCTCTCTCTGTATCTCTGTGTCTCGAATGAATAATAAAAAAAAAAAGTAATAGCTTGAATCACCTGCACCTTACACAAGAAATTTTTCTTTTAAATAAAAGGATACTTTTTACTATAGGATTACCATATGTACCAATGAAGATAGGGTTCCAGTTTACAGTGGCCCTAGAAGATGTTGGGTTTCACCAAGAACTCTTATTCTTACCACCATTAATCCATTCCAACCTGGAGTACAGATGAGAGAGAACTGAGACAATGGAGCTCTAAAAGTTGAGGGGACATTCAGCACCAGTGACTCTAAGAGCTCCTCATTTGGGATCACATTATAATTTCTTTGAAAATAAAGGTACTGCTAAAAATGACTCTTGGCCATTTATTCAATGACCAGGCCAAACATGCACTAATTGCTAGCAAGCAAGAAAGGGACGGGAGGTTGGCTACAGATCAACTGGAAGGCAGTGTTTGTAGTGGCTTCTGACATTGCAACATTATTTATCATCTTAAAGGGGCAGAGGAAACAAGAAGCACTATCCAAAGAACCCAAAGGGGTATAGAAAAACTGCAAAGCCTTGTAATTTGCCATTTGCTGAGCCATCTTCCTCTTTAGGCTAAGAAGCAGGGCTATTTCTTGTTTGCAAATAAGAACTCAGTAAGGCAAAGGAGAAAGTAGATGACTCATCCCAGGCATTTATAATGGCAGGCAGCAAGCTTTGGCGTGTGTATAAATACACATTGCTAAGACTTTGAAACAGGATTTGCCAACTATCACAGTGATTCACATAAACACAAAGGTATCAATTAGTAATAGGAGCGGTTGAGTTAGATGCTGAACCCAAAGGCTGATCTTCATGATGTCTCATCAAATCTAAATTGACTTCCAGATTTTTCAATTTTCATGCTCTATGAAAAAAACATAAAATATATAATTAGTGCAATGAATACAAGCCTTCAGAGGCATAGAAACTAGGGAGTAAACACTTAAGAAGCACCAGTTGAACTTCATTTCCCCCACAGAATTCTTGAAGGGTGGCCCAGGACAGGTTATCTCTCAGGAAAGCACTGTAATGAAACAGAAGCTTTTGCCCCAGTGCTGCAGGCATCTCTGCCTGGGCTCCCCGGTGTTAACAAAGCTTATACATCAAAGAAAGGGCTAGGGGAACAAACAATGTGCCAAAAAATGCATCAAGCCGTTCCCAGGACATTGTAAACTTAAAGCCTTCTAATGATGTTTTCTTTCTAATGAGTCTATATTTTTTTAGACTTCATTGCCTACCTGCAATCATTTATTCTCTGGAAGTAGATGAATCCCACAATGACCAGGATAACCAAGAATAGAGAGAATTTCACATAGAGAATGATCAGTAAGGCTGATGCTGGAAATTCCAGAGTTATGACACCTTAAAATACAGGCAACACAGCAGAGATAAAGAGCCATTTCAAGGATTCTTCTAATGAACAAAGCAGGGTAAATTGTTTAAAAGAGACCTTTAAAATATTCTTAAAAGTTCACAGACTATCATAATCAATACACCGTCTAGACTACAATTCAAATGCTGTTAAGATATCCTTTCATGACAGAGTTTAGGAACTGTGTCTGTGTTTTATAAAATGGCAGATTTTCAATATTTTCTAAATGAATAGATGCACAGTAAATGTTAATACTTCCCAATTTTATAAGAAAAAAGGAAATATGCTTTCTAACTTCTTGTGTAAATGTTAGTCTTTTAGGGTATTGTTATTAATATTTTGAGCACTATCTGCTACTTTCCACACAGTGAAGTAATTTTGTCACTGAGTTGCTGTCACCCCTTTAATAGGGTATTTTATGTGTTCTTACTTTCATTTATTCATCTGTAAAATGGCCCCAAGAATTGTTAAAAAGATAAAATGAGACTAAGTAGGACTATCATTCTGAAGTTTTATTCTGCTATGAAAATGGTAACCAAAAGTAAACTTTAAGTACTATTCTGACTCTTGGCTCCAAAAGTCATGTCATCCTCTTAAATAAACTGCTCAAATACTAAACTAGAAGAATGTCAGACAATCTCCTTCCTATGCGCTGTCAAGGAAGAAGAAGACATGGTCTCAGCCTGAGCTCAAAAGACTCACAATCCAATTGGAGACATCAGATCCATACAAATGAAAAGATCACTTATGAGAGAGTGAACATTGCTAACTAAGTGAGCATTACAGATTGTAAATCATCTCAGGAATAAGAAAACTGAATCAACTCCAACTGGGAGGTTAGGGTGAAGTGGGACTTGAACTGAGCCTTGCCAATAACAGGATTAAATAGGTTAAGAAAAGAAGGAAGAACTTCCCAAGGGAAAGAAAAAATTTGAACAAAAATTTGAAGAATTCATTAACTTAAATCAAATGTGGTAGAGCATAGAGTCGGGTACATAGAGATGAATTCTGTGATGATCTGAACCTAATTCTGTAGCTATTTGTGTATGTCAGGCACTGTGTCAGACTCTGGATATAGAAATGAAGAATATGGTTCTTACTCTTAAGGAGTTTACCTTACACTGGGAGTCAGAGAAGTTAGAGTCAGTTACAGGACTATGAAGTACTCAGAGGCATGCATGAGGCGTTACATGAGCACAGAGTAGGAACAGCTAAGCCAAACTGCAGGGTGAAAGAAAATCATCCCAGTTTTTTTTTATTTTATTTTATTACGTTATGTTAATCACCATACATTACATCATTAGTTTTTGATGTAGTGTTCCATGATTCATTGTTTGCATATAACACCCAGTGCTCCATTCAGTACGTGCCCTCTTTAATACCCATCACCAGGCTAACCCATCCCCCCACCCCCTTCCCCTCTAGAACACTCAGTTTGTTTCTCAGAGTCCATAATCTCTCATGGTTCATCTCCCCCTCCAATTTCCCCCCCTTCATTTTTCCCTTCCTGCTATATTCTTCTTCTTCTTCTTCTTCTTCTTTTTTTTAACATATAATGTATTATTTGTTTCAGAGGTACAGGTCTGTGATTCAACAATCTTACACAATTCACAGCGCTCACCATAGCACATACCCTCCCCAATGTCTATCACCCAGCCACCCCATCCCTACCCCCCATCACTCCAGCAACCCTAAGTTTGTTTCCTGAGATTAAGAATTCCTCATATCAGTGAGATCATACATATCTTTCTCTGATTGACTTATTTCACTCAGAAAATTATCCCAGTTTCTAAGCCTTAAAACTTCAATAGGAGGGGTGCCTGGGTGGCTGTTAGTTAAGCGTCCAACTCTTAATTTCAGCTCAGGTTCTGATCTCAGGGTCATGAGATCAAGCCCTGCGATAGGCTCTGTGCTCAACAGGGATTCTCTCCCTCCCTCTGCCTTCCCCCCAACCTTACTCCTTCTAGCTCTCTCTCTCAAATAAATAAATAAATCTAAAAAAAAAAAACTTCAATAGGAATTGAGCAAACAGAAGAAGAGAGTATGAGGAAAGAAGTACATTGTAGAGAGGTAGAAATTGCATGTACAGAAGAATAAGAAAGGATAACACTTTTGAGGAGCCCAAAAAGGCCCACATGCATGATGGGGGCTGAAGATTAGCAAAACTTGAGGCTAAGGAGAGTGGCAGATTAAAGGGGTTTAGCTTTCCAAGAGACAAAGAGAAGCGACTGGGGGTATTCAAGTAGGGAGGGGCATGTTTTTCATTTTAGAAAAGTCACTCTGGTAACAGTGTAGGTGATAAATTAGAAGGAGTTAAGTTAGGAGCCAGAAGACCTGTTACAAGAATATTGTAATAATTCCAGTGAGAGAGGACCATGTGTTCAACTAACGCGAAGGAAAGAAAAAGGTCTAGATTTAAGAAAAAATTTAAGAAAAAAATTTAAGATAAAATCAACAGAACATAGTGACTGATTTTGAATATGGGAAATAGGAAAGAGTGATATTGTAGGATATCTTCAATTTTCTGGCTTGAGTCATTTATCAAGACAAAATATAAGTATGGAGCCTATGAAGGGGTAGAGAAGAGGAATTCCTTTTTAGGAATATGCAAGTTGAGGTGCCTTTGATTCATTCAAGTGCATGTGAAGCCATTCATTTAGAAATTGGTTCTAACCATGGCATAGCCAAGGAGAGAAATCTGGGCTAAAAATACAGATTTGAGGATCAAGAATTAGGCAGAAGTTGAAGCCATAGGTATGGATGAGATCCTTCAAGGAATAGGGATAAAGGTGAAAAGAAAATAGAGTCAATGATGGAACTCAGAGAAATGCCTTCCTTCATGGAATGAATAGATGGAAAACTATTTAAGAAGAACTAAGAAGTCTAAAATTGCTGCAGAAGTTTTGTAAAAAAACAAACAAGAAAACACAATATAAATTAAAGGACAAAGTCATCTAAGTCTAATCCTTTTGTCATAGTAACTATTAGATTTATCTTATAACTGATGCTCCTCAGGACAGAAAGTGGAAAAATTGGCGATGTGGTTTTCTCCTCCTAAGTTTTGATCGGAGAGACTAAATCAGTAATATCAGAATGAAATGTCTATCCTGAAGGGTGCCACTTTGGACAAACATAAATAAAAAGCATAAGATGGCATTCAGGTTGAACAAACTGGACTTTTTAAAGCTATTTTTTACTTGGAGAATCACAAAGTCAGTAAAACCAACAGATCTTCCTTCCTTCCTACTGAGTCACACATATATTACCAAACAGTCCCACTATGAACTTTGCTCACAGATTTTATTTCTGTACGTCTTACCTAATTATGAGGATTAAATGAAGAAGTTCACTGCTTTTGCCCATCGTTAGTGTAAAAATTAAGCCCTGCAACCTATGGTTTTTCTCCAATATAGAAGCTTCAGCTCTCCCATAAACACTTATAATGCATCCATGACTGGGAGGGCTTTGCTGAGAAAGGATTAGGGGCATCAGGTACCACATACTGTAACCCAGGAGAATGGCGGGGAGCTCATCACTTTAACGTGAGCAGAACAAGCTGTGGGGGGCTAAGTTGTTATGTGGGTGAACCTCGTTGTGCTAAACTGTGTATGTGAGGTCTCTCCTCTCCTCTTCTGTATCACTTGCCTCTTCTGTGATGGACTCAAGACCTTGCACTTCACAGCCAAATCAAGATCCCACAACTGCAGGAAGCAAGTGGGGGTGGATTTTAGAGCAGATCTGAGAGGCAGTTAAATCCATGCTCCTTCCACCACTGCAGGTGGCTTCCCACCCTAGGCAACCTGGCCAAGGCTCAGAGGCCAGCAGCAACATAGCTGCTTGGAGAACAGCTAGGGCTGGGTGTGGGTGAGCACACATGTGCCCAAGGGCAGGAGGCTGAAGATGAACGCAGAAAGAGAAGAGGCTGGTGAGGAGCATGTTGTGAGTGCTCTCTGTTTGCACTTCAGCTTGTGAACAGTCTAAGGCTTTAATATTTTGCTTGATACTTATTCTCAAGATCTGACTTTTCTTTTAAAGGAACTTACAATGTCGAAGAGGTTACTGCCTATGTTCTCCTCTAGGATTTTGATGGTTTCCTGTCTCCCATTGAGGTCTTTCATCCACTTTGAGTTTATCTTTGTGTATGGTGTTAGAGAATTGTCGAGTTTCATTCTTCTGCACATGGCTGTCCAATTTTCCCAGCACCATTTATTGCAGAGACTGTCTTTTTTCCATTGCATATTTTTTCCTGCTTTGTCAAAGATTATTTGACCATAGAGTTGAGGGTCCATATCTGGGCTTTCTATTTTGTTCCACTGATCTATGTCTGTTTTTGTGCCAGTACCATGCTGTCTTGGTGGACAGCTTGAATATAGCTTGAAATCAGGCAACGCGATGCCCCCAGCTTTGTTTTTCTTTTTCAACATTTCCTTGGCAATTTGGGGTCTTTTCTGATTCCATACAAATTTTAGGATTGTTACAACACTTAGAAAATGTCATTGGAATTTTGATCTGGATGGTGTTGAAGGTATAGACTGCTCTGGGCAGCATAGACATTTTAACAATGTTTAGTCTTCCGATCCATGAGCATGGAATGTTTTTCCATCTTTTTGTGTCTTCTTCAATTTCTTTCATGAGTGTTTTGTAGTTCCTGGAGTATAGATCCTTTGCCTCTTTGGTTAGGTTTATTCCGAGGTATCTTATGGGTTTGGTGCTATTGTAAATGGAATCGTTTCTCTAATTTCTCTTTCTACAGTTGCGTTGTTAGTGTATAAGAAAGCAACTGATTTCTGTGCATTGATTTTGTATCCTGCCACATTACTGAATTGCTGTATGAGGTCTAGTAATTTGGGGGTGGAGTCTTTTGGGTTTTCCACATAAAGTATCATGTTGTCTGCGAAAAAAGAGAGTTTGACTTCTTCTCTGACAATTTGAATACGTTTTATTTCTTTTTGTTGTCGGATTGCTGTTGCTAGGACTTCTAGTACTATGTTGAACAATAGTGGCGAGAGTGGGCATCCTTGACGTGTTCCTGATCTTAAGGGAAAGGCTTTCAGCTTTTCCCCATTGAGGATGATATTCGCTGTGGGTTTTTCATAGTTGGATTTTATGAACTTGAGGAATGTTCCCTCTATCCCTATACTCTGGAGAGTTTTAATCAGGAAAGGATGTTGTATTTTGTCAAATGCTTTTTCTGCATCAATTGAGAGGACCATATGGTTCTCTCTCCTCTTGTTAATGTGTTCTATCACATTGATTGATTTGTGAATGTTGAACCACTCTGGCATGCCGGGGATAAATCCCACTTGTTCGGGGGGGGTGATCATTTAACTGAGGGTTTTAGAGGGGAGGGGGATAGGGGGATGGTTTAGCCCGGTGGTGGGTATTAAGGAGGGCACCTATTGCATGGAGCACTGGGTGTCATACGAAAATAATGAATCATGGAACATTACATCAAAAAACTAATGATGTACTATATGATGACTAACATAACATAAAATTAGATTAAATTTAAAAAATAAAAAATAAAGGAACCTACGAGCTGATCAATTAAACATATGCATTTTAACAAGGACAGACCCCAGAGAAGTAACTCCAAAGATGAGGATCCCAAACACCATGGATAGACTGTTCTTTCACCTTGCTCTGCTCTATGACCCTCCAGCAATCCCCCTTCACCTGGGATGAGACTTCTTATGTGAAGGCAGTTATTCACTCTTTCCTAATCCTCTTCTTTCTCTTTTCATATCCCTCCCCCACACTCAGTGGGTTGGTACCTATCCAAAAAAAAAAATCTCCACACACCCTCTGATCAGCTGTGGTGATTTCACCTCCTGCTTCACACAGAGAGACAGCGGGTAGTTTCTCATATTTGTTCCAGAACCAGCACTGATGTCCCAGCATTGCTGCGTCCTGTGTCTATGACTCCCCTCCAGCCTCCTGCAGCCTTCTGCACATAGACAAATCCCTTTTCCTTTCTGTTCTTAGTGCCATACCGTAGTTTAAGACCCCATCACCACACACCTGGATCACTACAGAAGCCTACTACCATCTGTCTCTCTCTCAAAACTCTCCTCTCCTCAGCTCGTACCTTACCTTGCAGCCAGGTACATGATTCTGTAACACAGGGGTGATCCTCTCCACTCTGACACCCTTCAGAGATCTCTCACTGCCTGAAGACAACACTTACATGTCTTTGTACTGGCTTTGAAAGCTCTCTTTTTCACATTGACTCACCTTGGTAACCTTATCATCCCTGTGTCGTCCCCACACTTCAGAAAGGAAACAGCAAGCACAAGTGCATATCTAGGTCTTCCCTCAATGGTTCTTGGAGTCTGGGATGCCTACACAGCACCCTCTGTCTATGAAAACGCTCCTCTTCCTTCAAGAGCCAGTTCACATGCTGCATCCTCCTGAAGCCTTCTCAGAGCCTTGGTGCTCTCTCTCCCTCCTCTACATTCCCAGCACACTTGCTGTGAGGGCTTATCTCCTCTATTTTATAGGGTATCTGTGCTTATTTCTGGGCTCCTCCACAAAACTGAACCCCCTTAGGGTGCTTTGGCAGTCTAGCTCACCTTGCTCATCTCTGTGCTCCCCACAAAGCCTGGCACAGTGCCTGATAGAGAGAGCTCCATAATCTTCCCATGGAATTGAACTGCTTTGGGGGAGGAGGACCGGGGTCGTTCAGGGTCCCCCACACCACAGCATTCAGATCACCATACTCTTCAACTGGGCTCAAGGCTGGCCCCCTGACCAGACCATCAACTATGTTTCTAAAGAAATTCCATACTTCCTCCCTTTAGTTCTGGCTTCTAGAAAAAAATTAAAAATCATATTACCTTCCAAAGGAGATGTGAGCCTGCTCTGCTTTCCTTCCACAGCTGAACTATATGGTGAAGCTAGAAAATATTCAGAGAAAAGTAAAAGAAATCAATTTTAGGTGCCTAAAAGGAGTGCAAGCCACTGTGTATTCACAAATCTTACAGACACCATGATAGAAAATCAGTTAACTATAACTAAATTCCATTAAAAGCTTTGCAAAGCAGAAATTAGAAGTTTTTCCATCATTAAATGAAAAAAACATGTTAACACTTGAAGGTTACATTATAATTTCTTAATCAAGATTTCCCATTTATGAAACACCTTGCTGTAATTGACAACAATATGTCCAAGGTAACCCTGCTTCCACCTCTTTCCTAGCCATAGTGGATTGGTCCATAATGGGTACGTCACATGAGCTGGGCTGAGTAGTGCTTTCTCCAGATGCTACCCTCAGGATTAAAGTTGTTTAATCCAGTGGTGGCCTCACCCAGCTGCACAAATGATTTACTTTCGGGAGAATTTGGAACCAAATTGAGAAGTATATTTCATCCCTCTTTTCCCCCATTTTTCCTACTGTGACTGCTAATTTTATATGTTAACTTGGCTTGGACATCATTCCCAGGTATTCAGTTAAATATTATTGTAGATGTTTCTGACATTCTGATATTTTTTAGAAAAGATTAACATTTAAATGAGTAGACTTTCAGTAAAGTAAATTACCCTCCATATGTGGATGGGCCTTTTCAAATCAGTTGAAGTCCTTGATTGAAAAAAGAGTGACCTGCTGGGAAAGTGAGTTCTATAGCAGACTGCCTTGAGACTCAAACTGCTACTCTTCCCTGGGTCTCTAGGGCTGGCCCACCCTGCAGATTCTGGACTTGCCAAGCCTCTGCAATCATGTGAGCCAATTCTTTAAATCTCTCTCTCTCTCTCTCCCCCACTCCCTTCCTCCACCCTACTATCTCTCTGTGATTCTGTTACTCTGAGGAACGCTGACTAATGCACCCATCTTGGAAAGAATGAAGCAGAGCAAAGAGAGATAGAATGATACTCCTCACCTAGTTCAAGTTCCTAACACCATAGTTCCTGAGACACACATGAATTTCTTCCCTTGGGTTCTACAGAGTTTCTGACAAAGTAATCCTAATTTACTTCAAATATGGGTTCTGAAAAAAATTCTGTATTCAAGTAATTCTTGAAAAATAACATTCTTTTTAAATTACGATTTATTCTATGGAATATTCTCTGTGTGCTTGAGAAGAATGTATTCTGCTGTTGTTGGAAGGAATGTTCTATACATGTCTATTTGGCCATTTGGTCTACAGTTTGTTCAAGTGTACTGTTTCCTTATTGATTTTATGTCAGAATACTCTATCCATTTTTCAATGTGGGGTATTAAGTTCCCTACAACTGCTGTAATTTTTTCTATTTCTCCTTCAGTTCTGTTAATATCTGCTCTACATATTTAGGTGCTCTGATGTTGGATGCATAAATATTTGCAAGTGTTATATCCTCTTGATGAATTGACTCCTTTACCATTAGATAGTGACATTCTTTGTCTTTAGTTAAAGAGTTTTACTTAAAGTCTATTTTCTCTAAGTATAGCTATCCCTACTTTTTTTGGTTTTCATTGACATAGAACACCTTTTTCCATCCCTTAACTTTCAACCTACATGTATCCTTAAAGGTTAAGGTCAGTCTCCAGTAGGTAGCATATTGTTGAATCTTATCACTTCATCCATTCAGACACTATGTACCTTTTGATTGGAGAGTTTAGTTCATTTATATTAGGATAACTAATGAGGATGTACTTCTATTGCCATTTTGTTGTCATTTTGTTCATTGTTTTCTGACTATTTTGAAGTTCCTTTCTTCCTGTCTTGCTGTTCCTTTGTGATTTGGTCATTTTTTGTAGTGATATGCTTTGATTCCTTTTTCTATATTTTTTGTGTATTTATCAGATGTTTTTCTTTGTGGTTACTAGGAAGCTTACATAAAACACTTCATAGTTATTTTAAGCTGATTACAACTTAGTGCATTACATACAATACTCAATACTCCTACTTTTACATCTCCTCCCCCCATTTTACGTTATTGATGTCACAATTTACACATTTTGGTTTGTTTATTCACTAACAGATTATTATAGCTATACTTATTTTTCATATTTTTCTTTTTAGTATTTGTTCTAGAGTTAAAAGTGATTTACACAACACCATCACAGTATTAGGCTGATCTGTGTATTTAATTATATATTTGCCTTTACCAGTATGTTTTATTTTTCATATGTCTTCATGTCGCTGATTAGCATTCTGTCATTAAATTTGAAGAGCTCTCTTTAGAATTTCTTGTAAGCAGGTCTAGTACTGACAGATTTTATCAGCTTCTGTTTTTTTTTTTTAAGGAAAGTGATTATCTCACCTTAATTTCTGGGTTGTCAAGTATTCTTCCATGGCAGGCTTTTTCTTTCAGCACTTTGAATATATCATCCCCCTCTTCTGGTCTGTAAGGTCTCTGCTGAGAAATCTGCTAGTTTTATGGGGCTCCCTTATATGTGATGAGTCACCTTTCCCCTGCTGCTTTCAAAAGTCTCTCTTTTCCATTTGGCTATAATGTGTCTCAGTGACGATTTCTTTATAGTCAGTCGAGTTATTCGGGCTTCTGGATTTTGACGTTCATTCCCCACACCCACTGCCCCCAAAGTTTTAGGAAGTTGTCTCTCACAATTACTTTAAATTAGCTTTCTCCTTCTTTCTCTTTTATGTCCATCTGGGGGTCCCATAATGCCTATATTATTTTGTTTGTTGGTGTATCATAAGACCCATAGACTTTCATCACTCACTCATTTTTTTGTTCTTGCTTTTTATCTCTGACTAGATGATTTCAAATTATGTCTATGTGTTCACTAATTCTTTCTTCCACTTGAAGCTCTCTGTTGAATTTTTCAGTGCAGTCATTATATTATTCAGCCCCAGAATTTGTGTTTGTTTCTTTTCATGACTTCTATCTTTTCTTGAAACTTCCTTTTGTTTACGTATTGTTTTCCAGATTTTATTTAATTATCTATCTTTTTTTGTAGCTCACTGAATTTACTTACATAGACTATTTTTTATTTCTTTGTCAGGCATGCAGATCTCCATTTCTTTGAGATCAGCCATGGGGGCTTTATTTTGTTCCTTTGGTGGTGTCATGTTTCCTTGATTTTTTTTGAAATTTTGCATTGCTATTGCCTTCACATTTGTAGAAGCTGCCACTTTCCCCAGTCTTTACTGACTGGCTTCAGAAAAAGATCTTTACCTGGCAGCAGTTAGAGATTCTGGGAAGTGTTTCAGACCTTTCCTAAAGATGTATTCCTTCTCCATACTCCTGACTCCTTCTTGGGGTGGAAGTCTTAAGATTGTGTGTCTTCTCTCAAACCTACAAACCAGACACAATTCTGAAAGTCTGTCATTTATTTACACTAGGGAAGTGCCCTGAAGTTTTCAGGGCTGTGTGGCATCTCCCAATTCAGCAGAATAAAGTTACTGCTGTTACCCATGCACTCTATCTAAGGAGGTCCACATCATCTGTGGTATAGTGGTGCTGGTCACAGAGAAGATGATACAATTCTGTAGTACCAAGACAAAGTGAAAGCACTTAACAGTCACAGGCAAAGTAGATAATCATAAACATTAGCAAGGCCAGAATGGCAAACAAGAGACTCTGATCTGATGGATTTTGGCAAAAGCTAAGTAAGCCTTAGTGTTCTTAGGGGTAAGATAAAAGAGCAGCCAAAGAGGGTGTGGTTATATATAACTAAATCAAGGATAAATGAGTATCTTAGTCAGTTTTGTCAGCTGCAACAAAAACGCCATAGAGTGGCTTAGATAACAAACATTTTTTTCCTTACAGTTCTAGTGGCCGAGAAGTCTAATATCAAAGCACCAGCAGATATGGTGTCCAGTGAAAGCCCACTTCCTGGCTTGTAGACAGCTGCCTTCTCACTGTATTCTCACATGCGAGAGCCAGAGAGAGAGAGAAAAAGAGAAAGCAAGCTCTCTTGGGTGTCCTCTTATAAGGGTACTAATCCAAGAGCTCCACCCTCATGACAAAATTCCTCCCAAAGCCTCATCTCCATCTCCAAATACCATCACCTTGGAGATTAGGCTCCAACATATGAATTTTGGAGGACACATTCAGTCCATAGCAGTGAGTAAAGACTCAGGTTAGTTGCCATAATGGAAAATGATGATCCTTCACCAGGTTACTATACTCAAACCAGTTCTCAGACTCAAAAACACATAATTATGAGTTCATATTCCAAAATTACAAAACACAGGGGAAAAAATGCAATCACAAAATGAGATAATACACTTTTTATTGGCTGCTCTCCTTTATTCCTTAACAGAAGAATGAGATTCAGAATTCAGAATTTGGAATTATTGAATGTAGGGTATAAAATAAATGTATTGAGAATGTTTAAAAAAATAAAGCAGAATTTTTTTAAAAAAAGAAGAAATACATTCTATGCCCACCTGCCTTGGCTCAAAAAAACTATGCAGATTAGGAGAACACAACAGAGTTCAATTTACTCATTGATTCTCTACTTACCCAACCCGGAAAATGATAGAGAACAACACAAATGTACATGAAAGGAGAAAAGCAATAGAAGTTCAGAAAGTACTTTATGACATCTTCTTCCAATATAAGATGGTTTCATCTCCATTAAAAATCTCTTATTAGGGGTGCCTGGGTGGTTCAGTCATTAAGTGTCTGCCTTCAGCTCAGGTCATGATCCCAGGGTCCTGGGATCGAGCCCCACATCGGGATCCCTGCTCGGTGGGGGCCTGCTCCTCCCTCTCCCACTGCCCCTGCTGTGTTCCCTCTCTCGCTGTCTCTCTTTCAGTCTCTCTGTCAAATAAATAAATAAAATCTTTTTAAAAAAAATCTATTGTTTGTTGTAGCCACCTTCATGAATTATCTGAGCTAGATCTTCTGGATAACTTGCTGCAGCTTCTACATCAGCACCTGCTCCTTCATCTGGCATGTCTATGTTTTTGAGATGGCTTCTTGCCTTAAACCTCATGAACCAACAACCTCTTCTAGCTTCCACTTTTGCAACTTCCTCATCTCTCTTAACCTCCACTGAATTGAAGAGAGTAAGGCCTTGCTCTGGATTAGGCTTTGGTTTAAGAGAATGTTGTGGCTGGTTTGATATTCTATCAGATCACTCAAGCTTTCTCCATATTAGCAACAAAGCTGTTTCACTTTCTTATCATTAGTGTGTTCATTAGAGTAGCACTTTTAATTTTCTTCAAGAATTTTTCCTTCACATTCACAGCTTGGCTACTGCTTGGCACAAGAGGAGTAGCTTTTGATCTATGTCAGCTTTCAACGTGCCTTCCTCACTAAGCTTAATCTTTTCTAACTTCTAATTTAAAGTGAGAGATATGTTACTCCTCCTTCTACATGAATATTTAGACGTCATCATGAGATTATTAATTGGCCTAATTTCAATATTGTTGTGTCTCAGGGAAGAAAGAGGCTTAAGGAGAAGGAGAGAGACATGGGGGGACTGCCAGAGCTAGAACACACACACATAGGTGTCACTTGAGTTCACCATCTTCTATGGGCATGGTTAGTGACACCACAAAACAATTAAAATAGTAACATCAAAGATCATTGACCACAGATCACCAAACAAATATAAAGTAATAACAAAGTTTCAAATATTGCAAGAATTACCAAAATGAGACAGAGAGAGGCAAAGTGTGCAAATACTATTGGAAAAAATGGTGTTGATAGTCTTACTCCAGTTTCCTCACCCTAGATTCCCATCTTTCTTTCTTCTAAGAACTGGTTCTCTTCTCCCTTAACTAGACGTATTACGAAAATGTGGAAGCCAACGTTTCTCAGACTGTTTTGGAACTTCTTTGGGATGATTGCAAGGAAACACAGAATGGATTCAAGTTTGTTTCCACCACCTAAGACTGCTCTAATTTTAGTCACTCCACTCATTTCTTCTACTTGTTCATGCTTTGGGATAAGATTCCCTTTATATAAAGTGTTCTGGTGTGAACATGAAATTCTTGACTTCAAGTAATTATTTGTCATTTATATATTCTTATGTTCTCCAATCCTCATTTTCTGAAACAACTTTTACCCATTCATTTTTTTGTCTCTATTTTAAAATTTAACAACCCCAAATAGAAACTTAGGGTTTCCTTCTTAGTTTGTGTGCTAGAAATATTAGAAATATCAAAGAAGAAAAAATAATTACACATCAATAAATATAAGGTCCAAAAAATAAGAATTCAAGGAGACAATAAAAATACAAACCAAGAAACTGGAAGAAACACTACATTTTGTCTACTCACACAAGTTTGGTTTCACTCCATTCCAGGGCCTCCAATATTACCCTGGACTCAGCTAGACAACTAGTCAATGCACCATTGACATAAGGTAAATATGAAGGTTTGCTGGATAATATACAAATGTATCACTGCTACTAGAACAAATTTTAAAACATTGGGACGCCTGGGTGGCTCAGATGGGTAAGCCTCTGCCTTTGGCTCAGGTCATGATCCCAGGGTCCTGGGATCGAGCCCCACATCGGGCTCTGTGCTCAGCAGGGAGCCTGCTTCTCTCTCTCCCTCTGCCTGCCTGTCTGCCTACTTGTGATCTCTCTCTCTCTCTCTCTCTGTCAAATAAATAAAATTTAAAAAAATTAAAAAAAAACATTTTATGAGTGGTTAAAGAGCCACCTTGGCACTATTGAAATATAGCTTTACATTTTGCTAAAAATGTCACAGCATCAGACTTACCAGATACCATGATATTGATGGAGATCACTACCATCAAAGTTGAAATCCTCCCCAGAGTATGCATTTGGAGTGGTTAGCCACTGACTAGCCATGGACAGGAAATGTCACTGAGTTTTGTTGAGCAATAAATGAAAAAAGCCAATACTTATGATCATTGGTTCCCCCACAGTACTGAAGTGACACAATAAATTACATAGCAATTTATTTAGGAAGTAGCATTTTGGGAAACATAAATTACATATGGCAAAATGCACAAATCTTTAGTGTACAGATTTATGAATTTATATATATATATGAACTCAGATAATGACCTCCAAAACCAGGTAAGACCATTTCCACTATTCAAGTTTCCTTCATGCCACTTCTCTGTCAGTAGTCCTTCTCCAGAGAGAAACACTACTCTGACATCTATCACCATTTTGCCAGTTTTTTAACCCCATATAAATGAAATTATTTACATAGTTCACTTTTGTAATACTGTGTAGCGGTTTTCTAGTCTGACCATGCTATAATTTTATCAACTATTTTGCTGTGAATTTGGATTTTCCATTTTAGGACTAACACAAATAAATCTTCTGTGAACATTTTTGTTTTGTACATATCTTTTGGTCTACTTATACATTTGTTTTCTTGCATATATACCAAGGAATAAAATCAGTGGATCACATGATAAGCATAATGTGTGGCTTTAATAAATACTTCCTGTTATAAGTTGACTTGTGTCCTTTCAAAATTCATATGTTGAATTTCTAACCCTCAGTACCCCAGAACGTGACCTTATTTGGAACAGGGTCATTGCAGATGTAATTAGTTACCGTGAGACCACACTAGAGTAGGGTGGGCCTTAATCCAATGACTGGTATCATTATAAAAAGAGGGAAATTGGACACAGATACACACACAGGGAGAATGCCATATAAAGATGAAGGTAGAGATCAAGACAGACCCTCTGCAACCCAGTGAACTCCAAAGATTTCCAGCAAACCACCAGAAGGTAGGAGAGAAGCAAGGAACAGATTCGTCCTTCCTGCTCTAGGAGATTTCAAGATTCTTTTGATGGTGGGACAGAACATAAGACATTTGAATAGATGAGAAGCAGAACTTCGTTACTTATAGTTCCAAAAAAGAGAAGGCTGTCAAATAGGGCCACACAGAGCTTGCCTTCATGGACAGGGTAACACCAAGCTGGAACTGTAGAATGCGGGTATGTATGGCATGTGGAATGGGCTTAGGTTTGAAGGCCTCCCAGACAGGCTAATTTGAATAATTCCCCAAGCTCCTATGCATAATTGCATATGGGTTTATTCTGGTTGTCTGGTACTTGGCCCAGGGGCCTACAGTGTGAAAGCCCAGATAAGGGAAATAGGTGGGGTGTGGATTTAATTAGGTCTCAAGAAGGGGAACTGACCATCCTCTAGTCAGGGCCTCAAAAATGGCTCTAGATAGCATTTTGTAAAAATTAAAAACTATATTAAAATTGACCCATTGATTTCATCAGCCTTGAACTTCATTATTTGGGGTATTTGAGTACATATGTTGCCCTAAACAGCATAAAAATCATTTTATTATGAGAGGAAAACAAGTAGAATCCTTGTAGGCCAGTCCATAGCCAAGTTCACCATTACATGGTATTAGCCTAGATCACAGATCTGGAATTTCCAGGATCTATAACAATACCCTGGTTGAGTTGTAAAGCATGTTACAAGTATGAGTTATATTTTTTATGACAATAATATCTTGGTGTGTTCCTTGGTTCAAGGTGGCAAGTCCAGCAGTTACATTGGTATGAACTATAGTTCAGTAAGGAATATGTAATGGTTAGTAACATTTGTAACCAAGGGGTTAGAGATGCAGGGTGGGAGGTTGTGGTGACTACTGGAGGTGTGAAGCAAGGAGATGGCTAGGGGGATTGGGAGGTCCTCTCCCCAGGGGGCTGTGTGTGGACCTATATAAGCAGTTGTCTCATGCAGAGAGTAACAATATCCATTACTTTTTAGAATGGCACAGATGGTAGTAACCTCCACCAGATTTCGCCCGTTAGATATGAGAGTGTAGGGATGTACGTTTTGGCAGAGAACAAAGAGTATATTAAGATTATGGACTAAGCAAACAGTGAAAGGCAGGTTTTTGTATCAGAAACTCATGGAATATTTATGGCCATTATCGATAGTCCAGAGATCCCAGGCATAAGAGGATGTTGCTAAAGCCTGTACAGTGTATGAGTCTCTGTTAGTACTAGTGGGAAGTCCTATTGATTTTAACTGGATAGATTGTAGAGCCTTTTGTTGGGGATGGGTGTCATTCAACATGAGTTTATTTGTAGGTAGCAGCATCAGGGAGATTAAGTAAAATTAGCAAATGAAGAATATGTTGCCTCTAGAACCCAAAAAGGATTGGAAGATGTTAGACTTAAATGTCCTTAATATTTATGTTAAACAAAATTTCTTGGATAAGAACGTTATCACTGTAATGCCCCTACTTGTGTTTATGGGGAAAGGTGGATGCACTTAAAATCTTGCCTGTAAAGCCTGTGTGTGGTGGTAGGGCTCCTGAGGTGCTCCATTGGGTAGTCCAGTAAAGATGTATTGTGTCCCTTTGGAGAAGAAGGCAAACTGAGAGCCTGTTGAAATAAGCACTGCATGAAACATATTAGATGATGTTACTAATTTTAATAATGTTGGATATTGGGCATGTGGGTTTTAATGGATGCAGCAATGACATTAAGGTTGCAATAATCTACCCTGAGACACAATTCAATCTTTCCAGGTTTAAGAACAGGTAAAATTGAGCTGTCCAATGGAGAAGTGGGAATAATCACCTATTTATTGATTAGGTCTTATAGAGTGTTTCAGTTGTTCAGGGACCTGTTTTAACTTACACTGATCCATATTAACTATTCTAACTAAAAGTCACAGGGTCCTATTTTGTCAAATTTAAATTATGACATAATTAATATATTTATTTAATTATTAATTTAATTTTAATATTTTAAATTTATTTTATTTATTTTTAAATTTAAATTCAATTTAATTAACATATAGTGCATTATTAGCTTCAGAGGTAGAATTTAGTGATTCATCAGTTGCATATAACACCCAGTGCTCATTACATCAAGTGCCTCTTTAATGCCCATTGCTCAGTTACCGCATCCCCCACCCACCTCCCCTCCAGCAACCCTGAGTTTGTTTCCTATAGTTAAGAGTCTCTTATGGTTTGTCTCACTTTGTTTTCATCCTATTTTTCCTTCCCTTCCCTTATGTTTATCCGTTTTGTTTTTAAATTCCACATATGAATGAAATCATCTGATATTTGTCTTTCTCTGACTTATTTCGCTTAGCATAACACCCTCTAGGTCCATCTTCCAAATGGCAAGATTTCATTCTTTCTGATGGCTGAGTAATATTCAATTGTGTGTGTGTGTGTGTGTGTGTGTGTGTGTGTGTGTGTGTAGAATACTATATCCAGCTGGCTGTCACTGAAAATAGAAGGAGAGATAAAAATCTTCCAGGACAAACAAAAACTAAAAGAATTTACAAACACTAAACCAGCCCTACAAGAAATATTAAAAGGGGTCTTCTAAGTAAAGAGAGAGCCTAAAAGTAACATAGACCAGAAAGGAACACAGACAATACACAGTAACAGTCACCTTACAGGCAATACAATGGCACTAAATTCCTCTTTCAATAGTTACCCTGAATGTAAATGGGCTAAATGCCCCAATCAAAAGACACAAGGTATCAGACTGGATAAAAAACAAGACCCATCAATATGCTGTCTGCAAGAGACTCATTTTAGACCCAAAGACACCTCCAGATGAAAAGTGAGGGGGTGGAAAACCATTTACCATGCTAATGGACATCAAAAGAAAGCTGGGGTGGCAATCCTTATATCAGACAAATTAGATTTTAAACCAAAGACTGTAATAAGAGATGAGGAAGGACACTATATCCTACTTAAAGGGTCTATCCAACAAGAAGATCTAACAATTGTAACTATCTATGCCCCTAACATGGGAGCAGCCAATTATATAAGCCAATTAATAACAAAATCAAAAAAACACATCGACTACAATACAATAATAGTAGGGGACTTTACACCCACTGCATGGAAATGGACAGATCATCTAAGCAAAAGATCAACAAGGAAATAAAGACTTTGAATGACACACTGGACCAAATGGACTTCACAGATATATTCAGAACATTCCATCCCAAGGCAACAGAATACACATTCTTCTTTAGTGCCCATGACTAAAATTCTCCAGAATAGATCACATCCAGGTCACAAATCAGGTCTCAACTGGTACCAAAAGATGGGATCATTCCCTGCATATTTTTGGATCACAATGCTTTGAAACTAGAACTCAATCACCAGAGGAAAGTCAGAAAGAACTCAAATACATGGAGGCTAAAGAGCATCCTACTAAAGAATGAATGGGTGGTATCTCATTGAAAAAAAAAAAAAAAGAATGAATGGGTCAACCAGGAAATTAAAGAAGAATTTAAAAAATTCATGGAAACAAATGAAAATGAAAACACAACTGTTCAAAATCTTTGGGGTGCAGCAAAAGCGGTCCTAAGAGGAAAGTACATAGCAATACAAGCCTTTCTCAAGAAACAAGAAAGGTCTCAAATACACAACCCAACCCTACACCTAAAGGAGCTGGAGAAAGAACAGCAAATAAAGCCTAAGCTTAGCAGGAGAAGAGAAATAATAAAGATCAGAGCAGAAATCAATGAAATAGAAACTAAAAAACAGTAAAACAGATCAACAAAACTAGGAGTTGGTTCTTTGAAAGAATAAGATTGATAGACCCCTGGCCAGACCTATCAAAAAGAAAAGAGAAAGGACCCAAATAAATAAAATCATAATGAAAGAGGAGAGATCACAACCAACACCAAAGAAATACAAACAATTATAAGAACATTTTATGAACAACTATATGCCAGCAAATTAGATAATCTGGAAGAAATGGATGCATTCCTAGAGATGTATCAACTACCAAAACTGAACCAGGAAGAAATAGAAAACCTGAACAGACCTATAACGACTAAGGAAATTGAAGCAGTCATCAAAAATCTCCCAACAAACAAGAGCCCAGGGCCAGATGGCTTCCCAGAGGAATTCTACCAAACAGTTAAAGAAGAATTAATACCTATTCTTCTGAAATGTCCCAAAAAATAGAAATGGGAGGAAAACTTCCAAACTCATTTTATGAGGCCACCATTACCTTGATCCCAAAACCAGACAAAGAACCCATCAAAAAGGAGAATTACAGACTAATATCCCTGATGAACATGGATGCAAAAATTCTCACCAAAATACTAGCCAATAGGATCCAACAGTACATTAAAAGGATTATTCACCACAACCAAGTGGGATTTATTCCTGGGCTGCAAGGTTGGTTCAACATCCACAAATCAATCAATGTGATTCAATACATTAATAAAAGAAAGAATAAGAACCATATGATCCTCTCGATAGATGCAGAAAAAGCATCTGACAAAGTACAGCATCCTTTCTTGATTAAAGCTCTTCAGAGTGTAGGGATAGAGAGTACATACCTCAATATCATAAAAGCCATCTATGAAAAACCCACAGCAAATAACATTCTCAATGGTTAAAAACTGAGAGTTTCCCCCTAAGGTCAGGAACACGGCAGGGATGTCCACTCTCACCAATGCTATTCAACATAGTATTAGAAGTCCTAGTCACAGCAATCAGACAACAAAAAGAAGTAAAAGGCATCCGAATTGGCAAAGAAGAAGTCAAACTCTCACTCTTTGCAGATAATATGATACTTTACGTGGAAAATCCAAAAGACTCCATCCCAAAACTGCTAGAACTCATGCAGGAATTCAGTAAAGTGGCAGGATATAAAAATCAATGCACAGAAATCAGTGGCATTTACATACACCAACAGCAAGACAGAAGAAAGAGAAATTAAGGAGTCGATCCCATTTACAATTGCACCCAAAACCATAAGATACCTAGGAATAAATCTAACCAAAGAGGCAAAGAATCTGTACTCAGAAAACTACAAAATACTCATGAAAAAATTGAGGAAGACACAAAGAAATGGAGAAATACTCCATGCTCATGGATTGGAAGAACAAATACTGTGAAGATGTCAATGCTACCTAGAGCAATCTAATGCAATCCCTATCAAAATACCATCAACTTTTTTCAAAGAAATGGACCAAATAATCCTAAAATTTGTATGGAACCAGAAAAGACCTCAAATAGCCAGAAGAATGTTGAAAAAGAAAAGCAAACCTGGTGGTATCACAATTCCAGACTTCCAGCTCTATTACAAAGTTGTCATCATCAAGACAGTATGGTATTGGCACAAAAACAGACACATAGATCAATGGAACAGAATAGAGAGCCCGGAAATGGACCCTCAACTCTATGGTCAACCAATCTTCAACAAAGCAGGAAAGAATATCCAATGGAAAAAAGACAGTCTCTTCAACAAATGGTGTTGGGAAAATTGGACAGCCACATGCAGAAGAATGAAACTGGACCATTTCTGTGGTGCCTGGGTGGCTCAGTTGGTTAAGCGACTGCCTTCGGCTCAGGTCATGATCCTGGAGTCCAGGGATCGAGTCCCGCATCAGGCTCCCTGCTCAGCAGGGAGTCTGCTTCTCCCTCTGACCCTCCCCCCTGTCATGTGCTCTCTCTCTCTCTCTCATTCTCACTCTCTCAAATAAATAAATTAAATCTTTAAAAAAAAAAAAAGAAACTGGACCATTTCCTTACACCACACACAAAAATAGACTCAAAATGGTTGAAAAAAACTAAATGTGAGACAGGAGTCCATCAAAATCCTAAAGGAGAACACAGGCAGCAACCCCTTCGACCTCAGCCACAGCAACTTCTTCCTAGAAACATCGCCAAAGGCACAAAAAGCAAAGGAAAAAATGAACTATTGGGACTTCATCAAGATAAAAAGCTTTTGCACAGCAAAAGAAACAGTCAACAAAACCAAAAGACAACCGACAGAATGGGAGAAGATATTTGCAAATGACATATCAGATAAAGGGCTAGTATCCAAAATCTATAAAGAACTTCTTAAACTCAACACGCAAAGAACAAATGATCCAATCAAGAAATGGGCAGAAGACATGAACAGACATTTTTCCAAAGAAGACATCCAAATGTCCAACACACATGAAAAAGTGCTCAAGATCCCTTGGCATCAGGGAAATCCAAATCAAAACCTCAATGAACTACCACCCACACCAGTCAGAATGGCTAAAATTAACAAGTCAGGAAACAAAAGATGTTGGCAAGGATGCAGAGAAAGGGGAACCCTCCTCCACTGTTGGTGGGAATGCAAGCTGGTGCATCTACTCTGGAAAACAGTATGGAGGTTCCTCAAAAAATTGAAAATAGAGCTACTGTATGACCCAGCAATTGCACTCCTGGGTATTTACCCCAAAGACACAAATGTAGTGATCTGAAGGGGTATGTGCATCCCAATGTTTATAGTGGCAATGTCCACAATAACCAAACTATGGAATGAGCCAAGATGTCCATCAACAGATGAATGGATAAAGAAGATGTGTAAGATTTATATATACACACAATGGAATATTTTGCAACCATCAAAAAAAAACCCACGAAATCTTGCTATATGCAATGACATGGATGGAACTAGAGGGTATTATGCTAAGCGAAATAAGTCAATCAGAGAAAGACATGTATCATATGATCTCACTGATAGGAGGAGTTCTTAATCTCAGGAAACAAACTGAGGGTTGCTGGAGTGGTGGGGGCTGGGAGGGATGGGGTGGCTGGGTGATAGACATTGGTGAGGGTATGTGCTATGGTGAGCGCTGTGAATTGTGTAAGACTGATGAATCACAGACCTGTACCTCTGAAACAAATAATACATTATATGTTTAAAAAAAAAGATAATAGGAAGGGAAAAATGAAGGGGGGAAAATCGGAGGGGGAGATGAACCATGAGGTACTATGGACTCTGAGAAACAAACTGAGGGTTCTAGAGGGGATGGGGTGGGGGGATGGGTTAGCCTGGTGATGGGTATTAAAGAGGGCACATATTGAATGGAGCACTGGGTGTTATATGCAAACAATGAATCATGGAACACTACATCAAAAACTAATGATGTACTGTATGGTGATTAACATAACAAAATAAAATTTAAAAAAAAAGAGATAATGGAGCAGGAGAGGATTTAAGTGCAAGTAAGAGGGAAATAATGTTGGTATGGAGAAAGGGAAGTCAAGAATTAGAGATGGTTTCATGGGGGAGGAAAGGCCAGTTCAGTTTCTCCAAACATTACAGTCCAAATTTGGCAAATATTATGTGCTATATAGGATACAGTATTGAAATTACAATATTGTTCAGAATGTGTATAAGTAGTACATGGTAGATAATTAACAAAATCAGTACACCTACTATTAGCATTATGTAATTAGAATATTTGCTTTTTAACTAAAATACTAATATTGATGCAAATTATAATTACATGGCTATATTTTGACTTTGTGGCTTAAAAGTTTGCAAAAATACTTTTTAATGTTATCTTACCTCCTCAACAACTAAGTAGCTTCTGTTTTTTTTTTCATTAACATTTTCTGCCAAAAAAAAAAAAATAAGCTGGAGTGAATGTAGAAAACATCATTATTTAATGAAAAATAGGAAAACAAAACAGTATACTATTGATAAGTGTGGTTTATTTTTTATAGAAGCCATAGTAAATCAGAAATGGACTATCAGAAATAAGAATGCTGCTTGCAGTTAATATACCTAAACAATATAATTCTGGATTTGGGGAAAGGAACCAGAATTATGCAACAGAAGCCAGATATATGAAATAAATGTGGCACATCCTTTTTGGTACATGAAATGAATTATTGTAATTCTTTTCTCAAATACAGATTAGCATACATTGTCTCTACCAAGATCTTGCCCTAATTGGCCTATTTCACTATGCTTGCATGCCTAAGTAACCAAGCAAAATCCCTCTTGTCATTTAGAGTCATCCAAATCTAACACCTTTAGGACATGCTTCTTGATTATGGGAGAGTTATTGTTAACATATTAATTTTACCCCATCAATTCCATATATCTGCCACAAGATTTGTGTGTATATATATATATATATATATATATACACAAACCCTGTTTGTTTCTCAGAGTCCATAGTCTCTCATGGTTTGTCTCTCCCTCCGATTTCCCCCCTTCATTTTTCCCTTCCTTCTCCTAATGTCCTCCATGCTATTCCTTATGTTCCACAAATAAGTGAAACCATATGATAATTGACTTTCTCTGCTTGACTTATTTCACTTAGCATAATCTCCTCCAGTCCCATCCATGTTGATGTAAAAGTTGGGTATTCATCCTTTCTGAAGGCTGAGTAATATTCGATTGTATGTATGGACCACATCTTCTTTATCCATTCATCTGTTGAAGGGCATCTCAGCTCTTTCCACAGTTTGGTTATTGCAGACATTGCTGCTATGAACATAGGGGTGCATATGGCCCTTCTTTTCACTACATCTGTGTCTTTGGGGTAAATACCCAGTAGTGCAATTGCTGGGTCATAGGGTAGCTCTATTTTCAATTTTTTGAGGAATCTCCACACTGTTTTCCAAAGTGGCTGTACCAACTTGCATTCCCACCAACAGTGTAAGAGGGTCCCCTTTCTCCACAACCTCTCCAACATTTGTTGTTTCTTGCCTTGTACATTTTTGCCATTCTAACTGGTGTAAGGTGGTATCTCAATGTGGTTTTGATTTGAATTTCCCTGATGGCTAATGATGATGAACATTTTTTCATGTGTCTGTTAGCCATTGTATGTCTTCTTCAGAGAAGTGTCTTCTCATATCTTCCACCCATTTTTGACTTGATTATTTGTTTTTTGGGTGTTGAGTTTGAGAAATTCTTTATAGATCTTGGATACCAGCCCTTTATCTGTAGTGTTATTTGCAAATATCTTCTCCCATTCTGTGGGTTGCCTCTTTGTTTTGTTGACTGTTTCCTTTGCTGTGCAGAAGCTTTTTATCTTGATGAAGTCCCAAAAGTTCATTTTTGCCTTTGTTTCACTAGCCTTTGGAGATGTATCTTGAAATAAGTTGCTATGGCCGATGTCAAAGAGGTTATTGCCTATGTTTTCTAGGATTTTGATGGATTCTTGTCTCACATTGAGGTCTTTCATTCATTTTGAGTTTATCTTTGTGTATGGTATTAGAGAATGGTCAAGTTTCATTCTTCTGCACGTGGCTGTCCAATTTTCCCAGCACAATTTATTGAAGAGATTGTATTTTTTCCATTGCATGTTTTTTCCTGCTTTGTCAGGAAAAAGATTATTTTTTGGATAAGATTATTTGACCATAGAGTTGAGGGTCCATATCTGGGTCTCTATTCTGTTCCATTGGTCTATATGGTTGTTTTTGTGCTAGTACCATGAAGTACTTGTGATCACTGCTTTGTAATATAGCTTGAAATCAGGTAACATGATGCCCCCAGCTTTGTTTTTCCTTTTCCATTTCCTTGGTGATTCGGGGTCTTTTCTGATTCCATACAAATTTTAGGATTGTTTGTGGTCTGGTAGATATCCAGCTCAATTCCAGGGGCCGTTTGGAATAGGGTCCCCTACTCCCCCACCATCTTTTCCAAGTACCCCTGGTAACACAACCTTGATAATGTTGTGTTAATGTAGGTTTATCAACTCTCACAAATGTACTACTGTAGCATGGGTGATGTAGAGAGAGGGGGTGACCATGCTTGTGTTGGGACAGGGATAATATAGGAACTCTCTGCACTTTCCACTCAATTTTGCTGTGAACCTAAAACTGTTCTAAAAACTGAAGTCTATTAAATGTATATATAACTGTAAAATAAAATATATGTTCAAGGATGTCTCAGAGTTCATGAAGTTCACTTCTGTGATTTTATTTTAAACAGTTTTGACTCATTAATAGTTCAAATCATTGTTATAATAAAATTGCTTTATTAATTCCAATTCTAGGGTATTTAGCAAGACATCATCCTAAGTCAAGGTTTTGTGGCTTTAAGGATTCATGAATGATGAATTCCTATAGGAGAGATGTGCAGACTAAATTTCTCAGTTACAGTAATAGCAGGGTGTTTCTCATCTCCAATATTCAGAAATAAATGGGGAGTTGCAAAGGAGGTAATTGGAAAAACAACCTAATCCTGAAGTCACCTTTCTTCCAGGTCTTTGAAACTGACATGAGTGCATGGCAGCAACTTTCAGTTATTTATTAATTCTGGCAGCAATATCAAACTCAGTCTAACAAAAAGAGATGTCAACAAAGGAATTGCCAGCTCTGAGAGGCACTGTTTGTTTGTTTGTTTGTTTGTTTAAATTCAGTTTAGTTAACATATTCTGTATTATTAGTTACAGGGGTAGAATTTAGTGATTTATCAGTTGCTTATAACACCCAGTTCTCATTACATAATGTGCCCTCCTAAATGCCCATCACCCAAATACCCCATTTCCCCACCCACCTCCCCTCCAGCAACCCTGAGTTTGTTTCCTAGCATTAAGAGTCTCTTATAGTTTGCCTCCCTCTCTGTTTTCATCTTCATTTATTTTTCTTTCCCTTCCCCTATGTTAATCTGTTTTGTTTCTTAAATTCCACATATAAGTGCAATCATATGGTATTTGTCTTTTTTTGACTGACTTATTTCGCTTAGCATAATACCCTCTAGTTCCATCTATGTCATTGCAAGGGGCAAGATTTCATTCTTTTTGATGGCTGAGTAATATTTCACTAAGTAATAAAATAATCTTTATCCATTCAGCTGTCAATGGACATCTGGGCTCTTTCCATACTTTGGCTGTTGTGGGCATTGCTGCTATAAACATTCCGGTGCACGTGCCCCTTTGAATAGCTATGTTTGTATCCTTTAGATAAATACCTAGTAGTGCAATTGCAGGATCATAAGGTAGCTCTATTTTTAACTTTTTGAGGAACCTCCATACTGTTTTCCAGAGTGGCTGCAGCAGTTTTCATTCCCACCAACAGTGTAAGAGGGTTGCCCTTTCTCTGCATCCTCATCAACACCTGTTGTTTCCTGTGATGTTAATTTTAGCCATTCTGACTGGTATGAGGTGGTATCTCATTATGGTTTTGATTTGTATTTCCCTGATGTGGAGTGATGTTGAGCATGTGTCGGCCATTTTTATGTCTTTTTTGGAGAAATGTCTGTACATGTCTTCTGCCCATTTCTTGACTGGATTTTTTGTTTTTTGGGGTGTTGAGTTTCATAAGCTCTTTATAGATTTTTATACTAGTCCTTTATCTGATAAATCATTTGCAAATATCACCTCCCCTTCTGGCATTTGTCTTTTAGTTTTGTTGACTGTTTCCTTTGCTGTGCAAAAACATTTTATCCTGATTAAGTCCCAGTAGTTCTTTTTTGCTTTTGTTTCCCTTGCCTTGGAGATGTGTCCAGGAAGAAGTTGCTGTGGCCAAGGTCAAAGAGGTTGCTCTCTGTGTTCTCCTCTAGGATTTTGATGGATTCCTGTCTCACATTTAGGTCTTTCATCCATTTTAAGAGGCAGTGGTTCTAAGACCTTGCTCCTTCTGTACCCTGAATGAGGCTGAGGGCAGCAGAGTGAGCTAAGTGGAGGCTAAGTAGGCTGGCATCCTGTCCCTCCACATTCCTTCAACAGTTTGTTTTTTAAACATTGTGTTTCTCTGTCTTTTATTTGAAAAAAAAAATTTTACACTTAAAGCCAATAATATTGTTTTGAAACCCTTTCTTGCAAATTAATGCACTCTCTTTTATTGGAAGTATAGCCATAGAGGTGAGGATCTGCCCTGCAAGAAGAGAGGGAGGTGACCCCAGCACTGGCTGAGAGTGAATGAGACAGTCCCTTCAAGTCTGAGCATCCATAAACATGACATCTTATTATAATACTGGGTAGTCGGATTACATACATAAGTAAGGCACAGTTACTCTCCTCAGTAAATAATGCTAAAATATTTTTTAAAAATCACTTTAATAATGGATATTGGAAAATGGTGGTTTAAAGAAATGGGTTTTTCTCTTCTCCCTTCTTAAAGTTTACTAAATTATCAGTAGGAAAATTTTTTCCATATAGACTTGCAAAAACAAAGAACATGGATGAGATGAGCAGATAAAAATTTTCAACTTGTTTTTAAATGAAAAATGAACAGAAGGCGGTAAATAATTTAAGGTAGAAATAAGTAAGAATCTTGGTGCCCATAGAACACCAAGAAGACTTTAGAATAGGAAAGGCTAAATATATTTAAAAAGGGGGGCAAGTGGGGGGGGTGAAGTGTGAGCTAAAAGTTGGAAGCTTCTTTGAAGGTCTGTATTAAGAAGAGGTAGGCTGCCAAGTCCACTCCCACCCTGTGCAGCCAGGTCACTTCACCTTCCTCAAACTTCAGGAAACAGGAAGTTTGACCAGAAAAGGTAAACTGCAGAGATTCCAGAGTCAAGGATCCAGACATAATAGAGTGTGGAGAGGAAGTACCAGACTGAAGAGAGGTATTAAAGAAAAGTCTGAGTTCTGAACAGTCTCTCTCTCTCTCTCTCTCTCTCTCTCTCTCACACACACACACACACACACACGCACGCACACACACACGCACACACACACACACACACTCTTCTTCCCTGCTCCCATAACACTAATAGTCAGGGTTATCCTTCTAAGACAATAGACTGGAGAGTTATTTTCTGCAGAACCTAAGAAGTTTCAGAGAAAAGTCCTTTAAATAACTAAAGAATCTGTATTTAATTTTTTCCATTTACCTCCTTGAAGCTAACTAGATAACAAGATCACCCAGAGATAACATAGCATCCAATCAGTTCATTTTGAATGCTCAGTGCTTGAAATGAATGGTTAGCCAAGGATACCAATGAGTTAAGGAAAGCCTCATACATAAAGAGATTAAAACTAGCAAATGTCTGGAAGGTAGAAGGAACTCAGATTAAACAGACATGGAATCAAGCAGAGCACTGTGAGAAAGAGTGCTCAGGACAATAGCTGTGCAGCAGGTCTAGTGACTACCCAGGCCAGATTAGAACAAGAGTATGTAAAACTCAAGGATTTCTTCAAGAAAAAAAAAATAGAACTGATGGATTACCCAATAAATTTGACCATGTGGAAAGTAGGATTAAGTGGGATTTTTCTACCATAAGAACTCTTAATCATAGGAAACAAACAGAGCTGCTAGAGGAGAAGAGGGTGGGGGGGATGGGGTAACTGGGTGATGGGTATTAAGGAGGGCACATATATAATGAGCAGTGTGTGTTATATAAGATTGATGAATCACTGAACTCTACCTCTGAAACTAATAATACACTATATGTTAATAAATTGGATTTAGGGAGGAGGGAAAGATGGCGAGGGAGTAAGGGACCCTATTTCAACTGGTCCCCAGAATTGAGGTGGGTATCTACCAGACCACTCTGAGCACCCACGAAACCAGCCTGAGATGTAAGAAGATCTGGATCTCTACAAACAGAATATCGCAGGTGGTTGGTTTTGAGGTACGAAGTGGGGAGCTGTGATTCCACCGGCAGATATTGGAGGATAAACTGCAGCGGGAGGGAGCCTGGCCATGGGGATCCTACACCGCTGGTGAGTGACAGCTTCGCTCACTGGGGACAGGGCACAGGCTCGCAGACCAGTAGCGGTGGGGAAAGGACTTTAGGGCAGCCTCCGGGGTGGAAACCTGGAGCAGCGGGGTCACGCGTGCCATCTGGGGCGGCTGGAGGTTTTAGAAGCACAAAGGGCAGAGACGTGCTCCGACCTGGAGGCAGGACTGGGAGTGCTTTGGAGGGACACACAACCCAGGACGCTGCAGTTTATAGCAGCACGGACAGAAACGGAGACGGTGTGGCCTGGAGAGCTCACTGAAGAACAGACTGCGATCTCTCTGCTCTGAGGCAGAGGGTTGGAAACAGTCTCTTCTGCTCTGACTCACGGAAGAGACACGGAAAGCCGCCAGGAAAGCCGCCAGAGAACAAAAGCCCCAAAACTCATTCCCGCTGAGCCCACCCCCCACCACACGGGGGCAGGGCAACTCCGCCCAAACAGGGTTGCCTGAGTAACAATGCGGCAGGCCCCTCCCCCAGAAGACAGGGTGGGAAAACAAGAGGACAGAAACCCTAAGGTCCCAAGAAAACAGGTGCATCTTGCTTAGGTTCTGGTCAATAATTTGTACTCTATACATTCTCTCAAACACCCATCAACAGAATGACTAGGAGGAGGAGCCCCCAAAATAGAAAAGACTCAGAGATTATGACTTATGCTGCAAATTTACAAATGGATGCAGATATAACCAAGATGTCGGAGATGGAATTCAGGCTAGCAATTGTGAAGACAATGGCTAGAATGGAGAAATCAATTAATGGCAACATAGAGTCTCTAAGGACAGAAGTAAAAGGTGAATTGGCAGAACTTAAAAATGCTATCAATGAGATCCAATCCAATCTAGATAATCTAAAAGCTAGGGTAACTGAGGCAGAAGAGCAAATAAGCGACCTGGAAAACAATATAATAGATAAAAAGGGAAAAGAGGAGGCCAGGGAAAACAACTCAGAATCCATGAAAATAGAATCACAGAAATAAGTGACACCATGAAGCGTTCCAATGTCAGAATAATTGGAATCTCGGAGGGAGTGGAGAGAGAGAGAGGACTAGAAGATATATTTGAGCAAATCGTAGCTGAGAACTTCCCTAATCTGGGGAATGAAACAAACGTTCGAGTCCTAGAGGCAGAGAGGACCCCTCCTAAGATCAAGGAAAACAGGCCAACACCCCGGCATGTAATAGTAAAACTTGCAAATCTTAGAACCAAGAAAACCATCTTAAGGGCAGTTAGGGGGAAGAGATTCCTTACGTACAGAGGGAGGAACATCAGAATAACGTCAGACCTATCCACAGAGACCTGGCAAGCCAGAAAGGCCTGGCAAGACATATTCAGGGTACTAAATGAGAAGAACATGCAGCCAAGAATACTTTATCTGGAAAGACTTTCATTTAGAATGGATGGAGAGATGCAGAGCTTCCACAACCGGCAGAAACTGAAAGAATATGTGACTAAGCTGGCCCTGCAAGAAATATTAAGGGGGGTTCTATAAAAGGAGAAAGACCCCAAGAGTGATATGCAACAGAAATTTACAGGCACAATCTATAAAAACAGCATCTTCACAGGCAACATGATGACAATTAATTCATATCTTTCAATAATCACTCTCAATGTGAATGGCCTAAATGCTCCCATAAAATGGCACAGGGTTGCAGATTGGATAAAAAGACAGGACCCATCCATATGCTGTCTACAAGAGACTCATTTTGAACCTAAAGATACATCCAGACTGAAAGCGAAGGGATGGAGACCCATCTTCCATGCCAGTGGACCTCAAAAGAAAGCTGGGGTAGCAATTCTTATATCAGACAAATTAGATTTTAAACTAAAGTCTGTAATAAGAGACACAAAAGGACACTATATCATTCTTAAAGGGTCTATCCAACAAGAAGATCTAACAATTGTAAATATCTATGCCCCAAATATGGGAGCAGCCATCTACATAAGCCAATTGTTAACCAAAAAAAAGAGTCATATTGATAACAATAGGTTAATTGTAGGAGACCTCAGTACTCCACTCTTAGCAATGGACAGATCATCTAAGCAGAAAATCAACAAGGAAACAAGAGCTTTGAATGATACATTGGACCAAATGGACATCATAGATATTTACAGAACATTCCACCCTAAAACAACAGAATACTCATTCTTCTCAAGCACACATGGAACTTTCTCCAGAATAGACCATATACTGGGTCACAAATCAGGTCTCAACCTATACCAAAAGATTGAGATTATTCCCTGCATATTCTCAGACCACAATGCTCTAAAACTGGAACTCAATCATAAGAAAAAATTTGGCAGTGGGCGGAGCAAGATGGCGGAGGAGTAGGAGACCTGGATTTCGTCTCCTCTCAGGAATTCAGCTGGATAGGGATCAAACCATTCTGAACACCTACAAACTCAACAGGAGGTCAAAGAAAAGAAGAGCAACAACTCTCTCATCAGAAAAGCGACCACTTTCTGGAAGGTAGGACGTGCGGAGAAGTGAATCCGAGGCGATATTCGGGAGGATAGACGGCGGGGGAGGGGCCTCCGGCGGCCGCTTCTGGCAAGTGATAGAGCCGCGGAGCACAAAATCGGAACTTTTAAAAGTCTGCTCCACTGAGGGACGTCACTCTGGTGGCTAAGCGGGGGGTGGAACCCTCCGGGACAGTGTGGTCTCAGGACCCACGGGTCACAGAAAGACTGGGGGTGCCTGAGTGTGGCAGAGCTCCCAGGTATCGGAGCAGGGAAGCCGGCTGCAGAGGCGGAGCCCAGGCGCGGGCTCTCAGCTCGGGGTTGCCATAAACGGTGATCCGCGGCACAGTCGGGCCACTGCTCCTCCAGCAGGGACCCAACAAGCGGCAGATCCGGGGAGACTCACCTTCCTCCCCTGGGAGGAGCCGCGCGGGAGTGCACCGCAGGGATCTGCTGGGTTTGGAGACTCCACCCGGAGTCGGGTGCCAGAGATAGAAACGCGCGGTCACAGGCCGGGTGAGCACGGAGTGCGGCTGGAGACCAGGGAGACGGGAGTGACTGACGGCTTTTCTCTGGGGGCTCACTGAGAAGCGGGACCCCGAGTTCTCGGCTCCTCCGGGGCGGAGATTGGGAGGCCGCCATTTTCACTCTCCGCCTCCAAAGCTGTACGGAAAGCTCGCAGGGAACAAAAGCCCCGGAGAGCAAACCCCAGCAGATTACTTAGCTGGGAGGGGGCAAGGGCGGGGCAATTCTGCCTCCGGCAAAGACATTTGGAAACCACGGCAACAGGCCCCTCCCCAGAAGATCAGCGAGAACAGCCAGCCAAGACCAAGTTTACCCATCAATGAGAACGGCAGAACTCCAGCTCTAGGGGACTACTGCACATAGAATTCATGGCTTTTTTACCATGATTCTGTAGTCTTTCAAAGTTAATTTTTTTTAACTGTCTTTTTTTCTTTTTTTATTCTTTTTGAATTTTTCTTTTTCCCTTTTTCAACCAACATCTTATCAATCCCTTTTTTTTTAAAAAAAAAACATTTTTATTTTTCATTTTTAGAGTCATATTCTATCCCTTCATAGTAGTTACCCATATTTTTGGCTTATATATATAAGTTGTTCTCTCTTTAAAATTTTGAGATAGTTTCTTCTAACAGATCAAAATATACCCTAAATCTCTAGTATATGGTGTTTTCTGTTCCCCTGCCTGATCACATCCTCTCCCTTTTTTTTTTCTTTTTTTAAATCCTCTTCTTTCTTTTTTCAAACAACTTCTTATCAATTCCTTTTATAAAATTTTTTATAATTTCCATCTTTACAGTCCTATTCCATCCCTTCATCATATCAACCCTTATTTTTGTACATATATAAGTTTTTCTTTCTTTAAAATTTTGGGAGGCACTTTCTTCTAAAAGACCAAAATACACCCCAAATCTAGTGTGTGGCACTGATCATATTTGATCACATTCTGGTTTTTTTGTTGTTGTTTTGTTTTGTTTTTTTTTGTTTTTATCTTTATCTTTTTCTTTTTTTTCTTTTTCTTTTTTCTCTCTTTCCCTTTCTTTTCCCACTGCTTCAGGTTTTTTCTGATTTGTTTAGAGTATATTTTCTGGGGACGTTGTTACTCTGCTAGCATTTTGTTCTCTCATTAATCTATTCTCCTCTGCACAAAATGACAAGACGGAAAAAATCACCTCAACAAAAAGAACAAGAGGTAGTACCGACTGCCAGGGACCTACTCAATACGGACATTAGTACAATGTCAGATCTAGAGTTCAGAATCATCACTTTAAAGATATTAGCTGGGCTTGAAAAAAATATGGAAGTTATTAGAGAAACCCTTTCTGGAGAAGTAAAAGAACTAAAATCCAACCAAGTAGAAATCAAAAAGGCTATTAATGAGGTGCAATCAAAAATGGGGGCGCTAACTGCTAGAATAAATGAGGCAGAAGAGAGAATCAGTAATATAGAAGATGAAATGATGGAAAATAAAGAAGCTGAGAAAAAGAGAGATAAACAACTACTGGATCACGAGGGCAGAATTCGAGAGATAAGCGATACCATAAGACGAAACAACATTAGAATAATTGGGATCCCAGAAGAAGAAGAAAGAGAGAGAGGGGCAGAAGGTATAATGGAGCAAATTATAGCAGAGAACTTCCCTAATTTGGGGAAGGAAACAGGCATGAAAATCCAGGAAGCACAGAGAACCCCTCTCAAAATCAATAAAAATAGGTCAACACCCCGACATCTAATAGTAAAACTTACGAGTCTCATAGACAAAGAGAAAATCCTGAAAGCAGCTCGGGAGAAGAGATATGTAACCTACAAGGGTAGAAACATTAGATTGGCAACAGACCTATCCACAGAGACCTGGCAGGCCAGAAAGGACTGGCAGGATATATTCAGAGCACTAAATGAGAAAAATATGCAGCCAAGAATACTATATCCAGCTAGGCTGTCATTGAAAATTGAAGGAGAGATAAAAAGCTTCCAGGACAAACAAAAACTAAAGGAATTTGCAAACACAAAACCAGCCCTACAGGAAATCTTGAAAGGAGTCCTCTAAGCAAAGAGAGACCCCAAAAGCAACATAGACCAGAAAGGAACACAGACAATATACGGTAACAGTCACCTTACAGGCAATACAATGGCACTAAATTCCTATCTTTCAATAGTTACCCTGAATGTAAATGGGCTCAATGCCCCAATCAAAAGACACAGGCTATCAGACTGGATTAAAAAACAAGACCCATCGATATGCTGTCTGCAAGAGACTCATTTTCGACCCAAAGACAGCCCCAGATTGAAAGTGAGGGGGTGGAAAACCATTTACCATGCTAATGGACACCAAAAGAAAGCTGGGGTGGCAATCCTTATATCAGACAAATTAGATTTTAAACCAAAGACTGTAATAAGAGATGAGAAAGGACACTATATCATACTTAAAGGATCTATCCAACAAGAAGATCTAACAATTGTAAATATCTATGCCCCTAACATGGGAGCAGCCAATTATATAAGCCAATTAATAACAAAAGCAAAGAAACACATCGACAACAATACAATAATAGTGGGGGACTTTAACACCCCCCTCACTGAAATGGACAGATCATCTAAGCAAAAGATCAACAAGGAAATAAAGACTTTAAATGACACACTGGACCAAATGGACTTTACAGACATATTCAGAACATTCCACCCCAAAGCAACGGAATACACATTCTTCTCTAGTGCCCATGGAACATTCTCCAGAATAGATCACATCCTAGGTCATAAATCAGGTCTCAACCGGTACCAAAAGATTGGAATCATTCCCTGCCTATTTTCAGACCACAATGCTTTGAAACTAGAGCTCAATCACAAGACAAAAGTCAGAAAGAACTCAAATACATGGAGGCTAAAGAGCATCCTACTAAAGAACGAATGGGTCAACCAGGAAATTAAAGAAGAATTAAAAAAATACATGGAAACCAATGAAAATGAAAACACAACTATTCAAAATCTTTGGGATGCAGCAAAGGCAGTCCTAAGAGGAAAGTATATAGCAATACAAGCCTTTCTCAAGAAGCAAGAAAGGTCTCAAGTATACAACCTAACCCTACACCTAAAGGAGCTGGAGAAAGAACAGCAAATAAAGCCTAAACCCAGCAGGAGAAGAGAAATAATCAAGATCAGAGCAGAAATCAATGAAATAGAAACTAAAAGAACAGTAGAACAGATCAACAAAACTAGGAGCTGGTTCTTTGAAAGAATTAACAAGATTGATAAACCCCTGGCCAGACTTATCAAAAAGAGAAGAGAAATGACCCACATCAACAAAATCATGAATGAAAGAGGAGAGATCACAACCAACACCAAAGAAATACAAACAATTATAAGAACATATTATGAGCAACTCTATGCCAGCAAATTAAATAACCTGGAAGAAATGGATGCATTCCTAGAGATGTACCAACTACCAAAACTGAACCAGGATGAAATAGAAAACCTGAACAGACCTATAACCACTAAGGAAATTGAAGCAGTCATCAAAAATCTCCCAAAAAACAAAAGCCCAGGGCCAGATGGCTTCCCAGGGGAATTCTACCAAACATTTCAAGAAGAATTAATACCTGTTCTTCTGAAACTGTTCCAAAAAATAGAAATGGAAGGAAAACTTCCCAACTCATTTTATGAGGCCAGCATTACCTTGATCCCAAAACCAGACAAAGACCCCATCAAAAAGGAGAATTACAGACCAATATCCCTGATGAACATGGATGCAAAAATTCTCACCAAAATACTAGCCAATAGGATCCAACAGTACATTAAAAGGATTATTCACCATGACCAAGTGGGATTTATCCCTGGGCTGCAAGGTTGGTTCAACATCTGCAAATCAATCAATGTGATACAATACATTAACAAAAGAAAGAACAAGAATCATATGATCCTCTCAATAGATGCAGAAAAAGCATTTGACAAAGTACAGCATCCTTTCTTGATCAAAACTCTTCAGAGTATAGGCATAGAGGGTACATACCTCAATATCATAAAAGCCATCTATGAAAAACCTACAGCGAATATCATTCTCAATGGGGAAAAACTGAGAGCTTTCCCCCTAAGGTCAGGAATGCGGCAGGGATGTCCACTATCACCACTGCTATTCAACATAGTATTGGAAGTCCTAGCCACAGCAATCAGACAACAAAAAGAAATCAAAGGCATCCAAATTGGCAAGGAAGAAGTCAAACTCTCACTCTTTGCAGATGATATGATACTTTATGTGGAAAACCCAAAAGACTCCACCCCAAAACTGCTAGAACTCATACAGGAATTCAGTCAAGTGGCAGGATATAAAATCAATGCACAGAAGTCAGTGGCATTCCTATACACCAACAACAAGACAGAAGAAAGAGAAATTAAGGAGTCGATCCCATTTATAATTGCACCCAAAACCATAAGATACCTAGGAATAAATCTAACCAAAGAGACAAAGGATCTGTACTCAGAAAACTATAAAATACTCATGAAAGAAATTGAGGAAGACACAAAGAAATGGAAAAACATTCCATGCTCATGGATTGGAAGAACAAATATTGTGAAGATGTCAATGCTACCTAGAGCAATCTACACATTCAATGCAATCCCCATCAAAATACCATCCACTTTTTTCAAAGAAATGGAACAAATAATCCTAAAATTTGTATGGAACCAGAAAAGACCCCGCATAGCCAGAGGAATGTTGAAAAAGAAAAGCAAAGCCGGCGGCATCACAATTCCGGACTTCCAGCTCTATTACAAAGCTGTCATCATCAAGACAGCATGGTACTGGCACAAAAACAGACACATAGATCAATGGAACAGAATAGAGAGCCCAGAAATGGACCCTCAACTCTATGGTCAACTCATCTTTGACAAAGCAGGAAAGAATGTCCAATGGAACAAAGACAGTCTCTTCAACAAATGGTGTTGGGAAAATTGGATAGCCACATGCAGAAGAATGAAACTGGACCATTTCCTTACACCACACACAAAAATAGACTCCAAATGGTTGAAAGACCTCAATGTGAGACAGGAGTCCATCAAAATCCTAAAGGAGAACACAGGCAGCAACCTCTTTGACCTCAGCCGAAGCAACTTCTTCCTAGAAACATCGCCAAAGGCAAGGGAGGCAAGGGCAAAAATGAACTATTGGGACTTCGTCAAGATAAAAAGCTTTTGCAAAGCAAAGGAAACAGTCAACAAAACCAAAAGACAACCAACAGAATGGGAGAAGATATTTGCAAATGACATATCAGATAAAGGGCTAGTATCCAAAATCTATAAAGAACTCATCAAACTCAACACCCAAAGAACAAAGAATCCAATCAAGAAATGGGCAGAAGACATGAAAAGACATTTTTCCAAAGAAGACATCCAAATGGCCAACAGACACATGAAAAAGTGCTCAATATCGCTCGGCATCAGGGAAATCCAAATCAAAACCTCAATGAGATACCACCTCACACCTGTCAGAATGGCTAAAATTAACAAGTCAGGAAATGACAGATGTTGGCGGGGATGCGGAGAAAGGGGAACCCTCCTACACTGTTGGTGGGAATGCAAGCTGGTGCAGCCACTCTGGAAAACTGTATGGAGGTTCCTCAAAAAGTTGAAAATAGAGCTACCATATGATCCAGCAATTGCACTACTGGGTATTTACCCCAAAGATACAAAAGTAGGGATCCGAAGGGGTACGTGCACCCCGATGTTTATAGCAGCAATGTCCACAATAGCCAAACTGTGGAAAGAGCCAAGATGTCCATCAACAGATGAATGGATAAAGAAGATCTGGTATATATATACAATGGAATATTATGCAGCCATCAAAAGGAACGAGATCTTGCCATTTGCAACGACGTGGATGGAACTGGAGGGTATTATGTTGAGTGAAATAAGTCAAACAGAGAAAGACATGTATCATATGATCTCACTGATATGAGGAATTCTTAATCTCAGGAAACAAACTGAGGGTTGCTGGAATGGGGGGTGGGGTGGGAAGGATGGGGTGACTGGGTGATAGACACTGGGGAGGGTATGTGCTCTGGTAAGCGCTGTGAATTTTGCAAGACTGTTGAATCTCAGATCTGTACCTCTGAAACAAATAATGCAATATATGTTAAGAAAAAAAGAAGAAGAAGAAGGTAGCGGGAGGGGAAGAATGAAGCGGGGGAAATCGGAGGGGTAGACGAACCATGAGAGACGATGGACTCTGAAAAACAAACAGGGTTCTAGAGGGGAGGGGGGTGGGGAGGATGGGTTAGCCTGGTGGTGGGTACTGAGGAGGGCACGTTCTGCATGGAGCACTGGGTGTTATGCACAAACAATGAATCATGGAACACTTCATCTAAAACTAATGATGTAATGTATGGGGATTAACATAAGAATAAAAAAAAAATTAAAAAAAAAAAAAAGAAAAAAAAAGAAAAAATTTGGCAGAAATTCAAACACTTGGAAGCTAAAGACCGCTCTGCTCAAGAATGTTTGGGTCAATCAGGAAATCAAAGAAGAACTTAAACAATTCATGGAAATCAATGAGAACGAAAACACATTGGTCCAAAACCTATGGCATACTGAAAAGGCAGTCCTAAGGGGGAAATACATAGCCATCCAAGCCTCACTCAAAAAAATAGAAAAATCCCGAATTAACCAACTAACTCTACACCTTAAAGAACTAGAGAAAAAACAACAGATGATGCCTAAGCCATGCATTAGAAGAGAAATAATTAAAATTAGAGCAGAAATCAATGAATTAGAAACCAGAAACACAATAGATCAGATCAACGAAACTAGAAGTTGGTTCTTTGAAAGAATTAATAAGATTGATAAACCACTGGCCAGACTTATCCAAAAGAAAAGAGAAAAGACCCAAATTATTAAATTATGAATGAAAGGGGAGAGATCATGACTAACATCAAGGAAATAGAAACAATTATTAGAAATTATTATCAACAACTATATGCCAATAAACTGAGCAATCTGGATGAAATGGAGGCCTTCCTGGAAACCTATAAGCTGCCAAGACTGAAACAGGAAGAAATTGACAACCTGAATAGGCCAATAATCAGTAACGAGATTGAAGCAGTGATCAAAAACCTCCCAAAAAACAAGAGTCTAGGGCCTGATGGATTCCCTGGGGAATAATACCAAACATTCAAAGAGGAAATAATACCTATTCTACTGAAGCTGTTTCAAAAAATAGAAACAGAAGGAAAACTTCCAAACTCATTCTATGAGGCCAGCATTACCTTAATCCCCAAACCAGGCAAAGACCCCATCAAAAAGGAGAATTTCAGACCAATATCCCTGATGAATATGGATTCCAAAATCCTCAAAAAAAATCCTAGCTAATAGGATCCAACAATACATTAAAAGGATTATCCACCACGACCAAGTGGGATTTATCACCGGGATGCAAGGGTGGTTCAACATTTGCAGATCAATCAATGTGATAGAACACATTAATAAGAGGAGGGAGAAGAACCATATGTTCCTCTCAATTGATGCAGAAAAAGCATTTGACAAAATACAACATCCTTTCCTGATTAAAACTCTTCAGAGTATAGGGATAGAGGGAACATTCCTCAAGTTCATAAAATCCAACTATGAAAAACCCACAGCGAATATCATCCTCAATGGGGAAAAGCTGAAAGCCTTTCCCTTAAGATCAGGAACACGTCAAGGATGCCCACTCTCGCCACTATTGTTCAACATAGTACTAGAAGTCCTAGCAACAGCAATCAGACAACAAAAAGAAATAAAAAGTATTAAAATTGTCAAAGAAGAAGTCAAACTCTCTCTTTTCACAGACAACATGATACTTTATGTGGAAAATCCAAAAGACTCTACCCTCAAATTACTAGACCTCATACAGCAATTCAGTAATGTGGCAGGATACAAAATCAATGCACAGAAATCAGTTGCTTTCTTATACACTAACAATGCAACTGTAGAAAGAGAAATTAGAGAAACAATTCCATTTACAATAGCACCAAAAACCATAAGATACCTGGGAATAAACCTAACCAAAGAGGTAAAGGATCTATACTCTAGGAACTACAAAATACTCATGAAAGAAATTGAAGAAGACACAAAAAGATGGAAAAATATTCCATGCTCATGGATCAGAAGAATAAGCATTGTTAAAATGTCTATGCTACCCAGAGCAATCTATACCTTCAACACCATCCAGATCAAAATTCCAATGACATTTTTCAAAGTGCTGGAACAAACAATCCTAAAATTTGTATGGAATCAGAAAAGACCCCGAATCGCCAAGGAAATGTTGAAAAAGAAAAACAAAGCTGGGGGCATCACATTGCCCAATTTCAAGCTATATTACAAAGCTGTGATCACCAAGGCAGCATGGTACTGGCACAAAAACAGACATATAGACCAATGGAACAGAATAGAGAACCCAGATATGGACCCTCAACTCTATGGTCAAATAATCTTTGACAAAGCAGGAAAAAACATGCAATGGAAAAAAGACAGTCTCTGCAATAAATGGTGCTGGGAAAATTGGACAGCCATGTGCAGAAGAATGAAACTCGACCATTCTCTAACACCATTCACAAAGATAAACTCAAAGTGGATGAAAGACCTCAATGTGAGACAGGAAACCATCAAAATCCTAGAGGAGAACATAGGCAGTAACCTCTTTGACATCACCCACAGCAACTTATTTCAAGATACATCTCCAAAGGCTAGTGAAACAAAAGCAAAAATGAACTTTTGGGACTTCATCAAGATAAAATCTTCTGCACAGCAAAGGAAACAGTCAACAAAACAAAGAGGCAACCCACAGAATGGGAGAAGATATTTGCAAATAACACTACAGATAAAGGGCTGGTATCCAAGATCTATAAAGAACTTCTCAAACTCAACATCCAAAAAACAAATAATCAAGTCAAAAAATGGGCAGAAGACATGCACAGACACTTCTCCAAAGAAGACATACAAATGGCTAAAAGACACATGAAAAAATGTTCATCATCATTAGCCATCAGGGAAATTCAAATCAAAACCACATTGAGATACCACCTTACACCAGTTAGAATGGCAAAAATGGACAGGGAAAGAAACAACAAATGTTGGAGAGGTTGTGGAGAAAGGGGAACCCTCTTACACTGTTGGTGGGAATGCAAGTTGGTACAGCCACTTTGGAAACAGCATGGCGGTTCCTCAAAAAATTAAAAATAGGGATACCCTATGACCCAGCAATTGCACTCCTGGGTATTTACCCCAAAGACACAGATGTAGTGAAAAGAAGGGCCATATGCACTGCAATGTTCATAGCAGCAATGTCCCCAATAGCCAAACTATGGAAAGAGCCAAGACGCCCTTCAACAGATGAATGGATAAAGAAGATGTGGCCCATAAATACAATCGAATATTACTCAGCCATCAGAAAGGATGAATACCCAACTTTTACATCAACATGGATGGGACTGGAGGAGATTATGCTAAGTGAAATAAGTCAAGCAGAGAAAGTCAATTATCATATGGTTTCATTTATTTGTGAAACATAAGGAATAGCATGGAGGACATTAGGAGAAGGAAGGGAAAAATGAAGGGGGGAAATCGGAGGGAGAGACAAAGCATGAGAGTATGGACTCTGAGAAACAAACAGGGTTTTAGAGGGCAGGGGGTAGGGGGGATTGGTTAGCCCAGTGATGGGTATTAAGGAGGGCACATACTGCATGGAGCACTGGGTGTTATACAAAAACAATGAATCATGGATCACCACATCAAAAAATAATGCCGTATGGTGCTAACATAACATAATAAAATTTTAAAATTTTAAAATATATATACATTTATAAAATAAATAAATAAAAATAAAAGCACAAAGATTTCTTTAAAAATACAATTTAGTCTTCTCCTAAAACCA
>NC_058403.1:57404843-57473576 GCF_002201575.2 Neomonachus schauinslandi
GCACAAAGATTTCTTTAAAAATACAATTTAGTCTTCTCCTAAAACCAGAAGTATTAATTTAAAAGTACACTACTCAAGCCAACTTACTACTTGTATAGAGTGGACATTAAATTATTAAATTATTTTTCATTTCACTTTATTAAATAATAAACTTCGCTCTGAAATATGGCTTTAAGGAGGAGAAGGACATAAAAAAGAGGGTGGGGAGATTATGCTTGAGAGAAATTCTCTGCACACTCCTGTTTCATTCGCCTGTAACTTCTCTGAAAGAATGAACATATCAAGCAAAAACTGGAATTACTAACCTGGATTCAGCTCTAAGGACACAGTCTTGTTGCCGGTCACGTGGGAGACAGAGCAGGACACGTTAGACACCTGGCGGTCCTCCCAGTGGCATGTACTCAGGACGGTCACTGTGCCATTGCCCAACTGTTGTTCCGCAGTGTGACAGTCTCCCCCTGGGGTCCAGGAGATCTGTGCAGCTGGCTTCCCTGCAGCCCTGCACACCAGGGTTCCATTGCTGCCTCGAAACAGGGTCACCTCGGGGGGCACTGCAGAGATGCAGGGGAAATGCTTCAGGCTTAACACATGGGGTATGGAATAGAGAGAGATTTGGTTCAGTCCCAGATCTGCTTCTCTGACGTACCACAATATGTCATGCTCCTTACCTAACACTTGGAGGTGATATCCAAAACCAAAATTCCCATCAGGTGCAGCCACTTCACACCTGTAATATCCATCATGAGTGGTGGCCACGGGATCAATCTGAAGGGCAGGATTCTGATCGGGTCTGGACTCCCAGGATATTCTCTCGTCGGTACAGTTCCTTTCACTGGTCTCATTGTTATCTCTCCTGTAGGCTCTAATGCAGGAAGGCTTGTCTCTGAGGTTTATTTCCCACCTTATTATCAGCACATTGGTTAAGCCGACAGGAGGGCAAGTGAGCACAGCCTTTGTAGCCACAGGTACAGACTGAGAAGTGTTAGCTGGACACACACACAAGGAGAAAGAAAAGAAAAGCTTGATAAAAAACTTCAGGTGTTAAATTTTCCACAACATATTACATAAAGTAGTACTAGAACACGACTTTGCTGGTGATCCTATCCCAAAATATTAGGCTTACATAAAAAATTAAACATGAACCAAATGGTATATAACACATTAAACCTAATCCAAAGATGAAACCATTTGTCTCCTATATTCTGTGTTATTAGATAAACTTTATTTATTATATGTATGAGAAATATTTTAAGGGTCTAAAATCGCTTCAGAAGTTCTGTATAAAACAAACAAGAAAACACAATTTAAATTAAAGGACAAAGTCATCTAAATCTAATCTTTTGGTAGTAGAAATTATTAGATTTATCTTACAACTGGTTCTCCTCAGGACAGAAAGTGGAAAAATTGATGATGTGGTTTTCTCCTCCTAAGTTTTGATCGGAGAGACTAAATCAGTAATATCAGAATGAAATGCCTATCCCGAAGGGTGCCACTTCGGACAAACATAAATAAAAAGCATAAGATGGCATTCAGGTTGAACAAACTGGACTTTTTAAAGCTACTTTTTATTTGGAGAATCACAAAGTCAGTAAAACCAACAGATCTTCCTTCCTTCCTACTGAGTCACACATATACTGCCAAACAGTCCCACTATGAACTTTGCTCACAGATGTTGTTTCTATACATTCTACCTAATTATGAGGATTAAATGAAGAAGTTCACTGCTTTTGCCCATCGTTAATGTAAAAGTAAAGCCCTGCAACCTATGATTTTTCTCCAATATAGAAGCCTCAGCTCTCCCATAAACACACATAATGCATCCATGACTGGGAGGGCTTTGCTGAGAAAGGATTAGGGGCATCAGGTACCACATACTGTAACCCAGGAGAATGGCGGGGAGCTCATCACTTTAACGTGAGCAGAACAAGCTGTGGGGGGGCTAAGTTGTTATGTGGGTGAACCTCGTTGTGCTAAACTGTGTATGTGAGGTCTCTCCTCTCCTCTTCTGTATCACTTGCCTCTTCTGTGATGGACTCAAGACCTTGCACTTCACAGCCAAATCAAGATCCCACAACTGCAGGAAGCAAGTGGGGGTGGATTTTAGAGCAGATCTGAGAGGCAGTTAAATCCATGCTCCTTCCACCACTGCAGGTGGCTTCCCACCCTAGGCAACCTGGCCAAGGCTCAGAGGCCAGCAGCAACATAGCTGCTTGGAGAACAGCTAGGGCTGGGTGTGGGTGAGCACACATGTGCCCAAGGGCAGGAGGCTGAAGATGAACGCAGAAAGAGAAGAGGCTGGTGAGGAGCATGTTGTGAGTGCTCTCTGTTTGCACTTCAGCTTGTGAACAGTCTAAGGCTTTAATATTTTGCCTGATACTTATTCTCAAGATCTGACTCTATTATTTTAAAGGAACCTACGAGCTGATCAATTAAACATATGCATTTTAACAAGGGCACAGTCTCCAGTGAAGTAGCTCCATCAGTGAGGATCCCAAGCACCATGGGTAGTCTCTGTTCTTTCACCTTGCTCTGCTCTATGACCCTCCAGCAATCCCCCTTCACCTACAATGAGACTTCTTATGTGATTGCTGTTATTCGCCCTTTCCAATCCTCTTCTTTCTCTTTTCATACCTGTTGTGATCATTTGCCAATGGCCAGTCACTCCCGCACACTCAGTGGGTTGGCACCTGTCCAACAAATATAATCTCCACACACCCTGTGATCAGCTATGGCGATTTCACCTCCAGCTTCACAGAGGGACAGTGGGTAGATTCTCATATTTGCTCCAGAACGAGCAGTTGATGTCCCAGCGTTGCTGCATCCTGTGTCTGTGAGTACCCGCCAGTCTCCTGCAGCCTTCTGCACACAAATCCCTTTTCCTTTCTGTTCTCACTGCCTCACCCTAGCTTAAGACCCCATCACCACACACCTGGATCACTACAGAAGCCTACCACCATCTGTCTCTCTCTCGAAACTCTCCTCTCCTCAGTCCATACCTTACCTTGCAGCCAGGTACATGATTCTGTAACCCAGGGGTGACCCTCTCCACTCTGACACCCTTCGGAGATCTCTCACTGCCTGAAGACAACACTTACATGTCTTTGTACTGGCTTTGAAAGCCCTCTTTTTCACATTGACTCACCTTGGCAACCTTATCATGCCTGTGTCACCCCAACACTTCAAAAAGGAAACAGCAAGCACAAGTGCCTATCTAGGTCTTCCCTCAATGGTTCTTGGAGTCTGGGATGCCTACACAGCACCCTCTGTCTATGAAAACGCTCCTCTTCCTTCAAGAGCCAGTTCACATGCTGCATCCTCCTGAAGCCTTCTCAGAGCCTTGGTGCTCTCTCTCCCTCCTCTACATCCCCGGCACACCTGATGTGAGGGCTTATCTCCTCTATTTTACAGGGTATCTGTGCTTATTTCTGGGTTCCCCCACAAAACTGAACCCCTTTAGGGCGCCTTGGCAGTCTAGCTCACCTTGCTCATCTCTGTGCTCCCCACAAAGCCTGGCACAGTGCCTGATAGAGAGAGCTCCATAATCTTCCCATGGAATTGAACTGCTTTGGGGAAGGAGGACCGGGGTCATTCAGGGTCCCCCACACCACAGCATTCAGATCACCATACTCTTCAACTGGGCTCAAGGCTGGCCCCCTGACCAGACCATCAACTACGTTTCTAAGGAAGTTCCACACTTCCTCCCTTTAGTTCTGGCTTCTAGAAAAAAATTAAAAAGCATATTACCTTCCACAGGAGGTGTGAGCCTGCTCTGCTTTCCTTCCACAGATGACCTATTTGTTGTAGCTAGAAAATATTCAAAGAAAAGTAAATGAAATCAATTTTAGGTGCCTAAATGGAGTGCAAGCCACTATGTATCCACAAATCGTACAGACACCATGATAGAAAATCAGTTAACTGTAACTAAATTCCACAAAAAGCTTTGCAAAACAGAAATTAGAAGTTATTTCATCAAGTGGAAAAACATGTTAACACTTGAAAATTATGTTAGAAACCCTTAATCAATTATTCCATTTATGGGACACCATACTGTATACTTGACAACAGTTTTGTACAAGGTAGCCTGACTCCATCACTTTCTTAATCATAGTGGATTGGTCCATCATGGGTACCTCACATGAGCTGGGCTGAGTATAGTGCTTTCTAGACATGACACCCCCAGATTAAAGTTGCTTGATTCAGTTGTGAGCACCTCACCCAGATGCCAATCAGATTACTTTCTCAAGAATTTTGGAACCAGTTTGAGAAGAAGGGTTCATCCCTCTTTTTCCCTCATTTTTCCTACTGCGATGGCTAATTTTATGTGTCACCTTGGTTAGGCCATGGCTCCTCACTATTTAGTTAAACAGTATCCTAGATGTGTCTGTGAAAGTATTTTTTAGATGAGATTTACACTTAAATCAGTAGACTTTGAGTAAAACAAAACCCTCCAAAATGTGGGTAGGCCTCATCCAATCAGTTGAAGACCTTAGTAGAAAAAGACTGACCTTTTTTTTTTTTTAAAGATTTTACTTATTTATTTGACAGAGAGAGACACAGAGAGAGAGGGAACACAAGCAGGGGGAGTGGGGGAGGGAGAAGCAGGCTTCCCGCCGAGCAGGGAGCCCGATGTGGGACTCGATCCCAGGATCCTGGGATCATGACCTGAGCCGAAGGCAGACGCTTAACGACTGAGCCACCCAGGCGCCCAAGACTGACTTTCTTGAAAAAGGAATTCTGCCAGCACACTGCCTGCAGATTCAAACTACAACTAACTGTTCCTTGGGTCTTCAGGCTGCTGGCCCACTCTGCAGATTTTGGATTCACCAAGCCTCCACAATCATGTGAGCCAATTCTTTAAAATAAATATTTCTCTAGATACATTGATAGATAGATAGATAGATAGATAGATAGATAGATAGATAGGTAGATAGATAGATAGAGAGAGAGAGAGATGATAGATGATGATAGATAGATGATAGATAGATAGATAGATAGATAGATAGATAGATAGATAGATAGATGATAGATAGATAGATGATAGATAGATAGATTAGATAGATCTCTCATTGTTCTGTTTCTCCTAGGAACCCTGACTAATACATCTACCTTCTGAAGAATGAAGCAGAAACAGAGAGAGAAGTGACATTCTTCACCTAGCTCAAGTTTCTGTGTATAGTTCCTGAGATCAACATGTATTCCTTTCCTTGCGTTCTGTAGAGTTACTGACAATCAAATAGTTCTAATCTACTTCAGACTTGGTTTCTGAGAATTCCCATTTAAGTATTGTTTTTTTAAAAAAAAACAACAATGAAATATAATACTTCTATGATTTAAGAGCCTAATAAAGTTCTTCCTCTGGGTTTATAAGACCACCATTTAATAAGCATTTTATGAGTCCTCTGTTTATAAAAATGTACTTCTTGCTTCCCATTCTAATTATGTACCCAATTCTACCACATTAAAAAATAAACAAAGAAATTCACTAAAGGTCTAAGAAGTAAGCATAGTTAGGCCTCTAAAATAATTAGGCTTTTTTAGGCAAGTAAGTTGTATTGGCTTGGTCTGGAAAGAAGGCAAAGAATGAAGTTGTGGGGCACCTGGGGGACTCAGTCGGTTAAGCGTCTGCCTTCAGCCCAGGTCATGATCCTGGAGTTCCGGGATCCAGTCCTGCAGTGGGCTCCCTGCTCAGCGGAGAGCCTGCTCCTCCCTCTGCCCCTCACCCTGCTCATGCACTCTCTGTCTCTCAAATAAATGAATAAAATCTTTTTTGAAAAATGAAGTTGTAACAATTAAATTTAGCTCGTATTGGGCTCAAGAATCTATTCCAGAAACAGATAAGTCAGAGCTGACCTCAGAGGGCTTACTGAAATCGAGCTATAACTTAGATATTCTAGATTTTAAAAGCTCTTTTATAACACAGTATAACTTAGCCTTTCCAGACCTCTCCCATCCTATCACACCCGGCTTCTTAGAGGTCTAAGGTCTGACAGTTTCTTCCTTTGTCAAATTCACCAACAACCAAGACTAAGGGTTTATAATGAGAGAAAATTTAGGATGCAGGTAGTTTTGATGATGGTATTGTAGTTTCCATTTGGAAGTGTCAAAAGGAAATTTCTAAGTTGTATTAGGAATAAGGGATAGAAGTAAGGTGGGCTGCGGGTACTGGAAGAGAAAAATCAAAAACTGCAAACTTTTTCCATAAAGGGCCAAAGAGTAAACATTTGAGGTTTTGCAGTCCATATGGTCTCCATTGAAAGTATTCAATCCTACGATGGCAGCAAGAAAGCAGCCATATATAATACATAAGTCAGTGGGCATGGCTTTTTTCCAATAAAATTTTAATTATAAAAATGAGCTGGCTGGATTTTGCCCATGAGCGATAGTTTACTGACTCTTGATTTAAAGTATAGTGTTTGAAAACTTCATTCAAATCAGTTATGAAGACATCAGTTAATGCCAGACCAGGTTCTTCTAATAGAATCCTATACTATCCAGACACGACTTTAGTTATATCTGATAAGAACGAAGTTGCAGATATTCCCAGACAAGATATCTGCAACCTCTCATGTCAGAGAGAAATCTCACAAGTCGGAATGTACTCTTAGGTGTGCAAAAGGATTGTTTTCAGAAGAGAAGAAAATGCTTATTTTCACAAATATTCCTCTAATTACTTTTATGATACTGGAAATACTTTTTAAACTTTGTTAATTGTTGATATATGAGTCCTTTCGTTTTATTATCTCCACTGCAGCTAGTTGCCATGGAATGCTGATTTCATATCAAGTATCTTCATTGAAAATAGAAAGCGTTCTTGTCCAGTCTTGCTTGAAGCTTCATGTACACCAAAGTAGTAAAACAAATGTGTCAACCTTCTGACCAATGGTGCCGTGATTTCTTTATTTATCTGAAACCAAATTTTCTTTAAAGTTCAGAAAGATTATACTGTTACATTGTTAACATCAGAGGTCTAATTTAACACTTTCACAATGTACATATATATAGACAGAAACAAACGTGAATTGTGTTTTTTAAAATATATTTATAGTAGAAAAGTAAATTAATGACTCATTAGATTAGTCACCTAAGGCTGCCTTACTCTAAGACGACCAACGTGGTCACATAAAACAACAGAAATGTATTCGCGTCTATTTCTGGAAGCCAGGAGTCTGAAACTAAGATGGCAGCAGGGCTGTGTTCCTTCCAACAGCTCTAGGAAGAATCCTCCGTGCTTCTTCCAGCTTTTGGTGGCAGCTAGCAATCCTTGGTATTCTTTGGCTTGTAGATGTGTCATTTCAATCTCTGCGTCTATCTTCATATCGCCTCTCCCTGTGTCCTCTCCTTTTCTCTTCACTTCTAAGGACTCTTGTCATTGGATTTAGGGCCCACTCTCATCCAGGATGATCTCATCTCAAGCGCTTTAACTTAATTACATCTTTAAAGACCCTTTTTCTAAATGCAGCCACATTCACAAGTTTCAGCTGTATATTTCTTTGGGGGGGAACACCATTCAACCCACCATTCTTGGGGGGCACCATTGTTGCATTGTTTCCAACCTTTAGATTTATAGTTTATATAATTATTTTACTTATTTTATTCTGTAGTTGACCAGGAATCTAATTTTTCTAGATGGCGAATAATTGAGTGAAATTAGAAAGCATATTTATAAGTCCAGGAATGCATTTTGAAGTCACCGGAATTATTTTTCAATGAAGTGAGGTATATAACAAAAATAAAAATTTAAAATATAAAGAAAAAGTTAACTATAATGGCAACTTTGGGCGACAGTACGGCTGAGTGGGGAACACAGACAATAAATTACTAATATCAGCTAAGACCTATTTTTTTAAACGCAATTCAAATATTGAATGAAAAATGTAACTTACATTTCAAAAATTGTATGAAAAAATTTTTTGTTTATTTTATTATGTTATGTTAGTCACCATACAGTACTTCATTAGTGTTTTGTTTTCATTTTAATTTATTATGTTATGTTATCATACATTACATCATTAGTTTTTCTTTTATTGTGTTATGTTAATCACCATATATTACATCATTAGTTTTTGATGTAGTGTTCCATGATTCATTGTTTGCGTATAACACCCAGTGAAAAATTTTTGACATGCCATTGGTTTGCTTAGTGATCACCATTCTTGAAAAAGATACTAAATAAGCACAGAAATAATTTTAGAGTGAAATATTTATGAACTCTTCATAAAACAAACAATATTATATTTAGACACTTTTAAACAAGAGTCTATAACTACATATAAGGCAATTCAAGTTCTTAACATAAAAACTGTACCAGCATCAAGTACGCTTCTAGTAGAATTATCATTAAAAGATGACCATTACCCAAACTGTAATTGGCCTTACCCATTTGCAGCTGCGTTAAGTTTCCTGGTGTCCCAGAACTTCGCACTCCTGCACGCACATACCCTGAAAAGACATATGCGGTGATCAGAAGAATACACATTAGTATTTTTCTGACTCCTAGGTAAAGTCACACTTTTTTCACATTCTTCAGGCCATTTTTGGATTGCGGTTGCCAATAAAAACATAAGTTATGACAGGCAATAAGTCTCAGGACAATTTGCCCCAGGATGAACTTTTGACTTGAACTTCCTACCTGTTTGGCATACCCCTGCTTTAGATCCAGAGTGTCTGTCACCACCCTCCTGTCTTTATATTCTAGTCACAGTATTTCTTATTCCTGGCTTATGTGCATTTACTTCACCTCCAATTGTGAAAGAAATGGTTTTACCATCCATTACAGGCTTTTCAGGCACCAGTGAGTAGGTCAAGAAACGCTAAGTGAAATAAGTCAAGCAGAGAAAGTCAATTATCATATGATTTCACTTATTTGTGGAAAATAGGGAATAGCATGGAGGACATTAGGAGAAGGAAGGGAAAAATGAAGGGGGAAAATTGGAGGGGGAGAGGAACTATGAGAGACTATGGACTCTGAGAAACAAACTGAGGGTTCTAGAGGGAAGGGGATTCGGGGGATGCGTTAGCCCGGTGATGGGTATTAAAGGAGGGCACGTACTGCACGGAGCACTGGGTGTTATATGAAAACAATGAATCATGGAACACTACATCAAAAACTAGTAATGTACTGTATGGGGACTAAGATAACATAAAAAAATTAAATTAAATTAAAAAAAGAAAGTTTAATAGTGATATGTTCATTGAGTGTTGGTGTGGAACAAAAAAGAATTTTCCTAAGCGTTGTTGAAATCATATCATATAGACAATGGTCTATTAAGTTCAAATTTTGTAAGGCAAGCTCTAAGTAGGAATTGCTAATAAACATTTTTTTTTTTTTTTTGAGCAGCAACTCCTGGCAAAGTACTCACCAAGCATAGAAACATCGTAATAAACAATGCCCTCTTCTCTCCAAGAGCTTAAGGTCCAGGCAAGGAAGCAGCTATTTATACAATTAGAAGGTAAAGTTTTCAGAGTGATGATAGAAACAAACATAATGTCCAGAAGTTAAAAAGAAAAAATGTTTAATTCTAAGAGAGCAAGGGTAAAAGATTAGGGAAGATTCTCTACAACAGGTGATATTTGGGCTGGATCTCAGTAGATGAGTTCTGCAGGGAGACAGAAGGAAATCTTTTTGCACACAGAAAGAAAGCCATTTAGAAGATAGAAAGCTACTTGGGATTTTCAAAGAGTTACGAATAGTTCAGTGTTGCCATTAAGTGCAAAACAACAGATGTGTGATTAGAATGGAGGCTGGATGTTGGCAGGTTCTCACTGTGGAGGGCACAAAACTCCTAGAAAGTGTTCACAAGGAAAGGATACACTTCTGGTGCATCTAGAGTGGATGTACCTGACTGGCAAATAGAAACATTTTAGGGTAAGATTTAGTGCACAGTATTTTTCTAGAGAAATTTTGAACCCACTGCTCCTCTGAGCTACTATTTTCTTTAATAAAAGAAAATGTTTTTTAAAATAAGAAAAATTTTAAAATTGTTTTTAAAATAACAATTTTTGAGCATTTGCACAAGGAACAAATTTTGGGTAACTAGCATATGTTATTTATTTCAGCCTCCCCATAGTGACAAGTATTTTAATGTCATTTTACAGATAAAGAAATGTAGACTCATGGTGATGAAGCAGTTTGTCCAAGGCCACCCTGCTTGTAAGCTGCTCTAATTGCCCAATTATTCTTGTGCAAGTAGGTCCTACTACACTGAATAGAAACCAAGGGTTGGATCCTAAGAAATGCACTAGGATAAATATACTACCCAAATTAATCTAAATTAAGAGAGTCAAAGAAGCAAGTCCAAGCCATGTTTTGGGGGAAACACTGAGAGACAAAGGTCTGAAAGAGTATATCAAATGGCAAGAAAATAGAATCGGGATTATAATGGCATATGGACACAAGCATTATGAATTCTGGATCTGAATAGGAATAGGAATAGTTAAGCTAAGGAGGAGGGTTGGAGACAATTGCCGAAATTTGTGGGCCAAACTCATCACTCCCTCACTAGATTGTAAGCTCCATGAAGGCAGGGATTTTCATCTATGTTTTCCATTCCACATCCTCAGTGCTTAGAAGAGTGGTTTGCACAGCTGCCTGACATGTAGGTGGCTCAAGGTGGGTTAAAAAGATAAAGGTCAACACAGCCTTACAGCAAACTGTACTAAAGATATGGAGAGTTAGTTTACAGAAGCAGTACAAAGGTCTTATGGGAAGATGCTCATACATCATTCATGGTAAAAGAAAGGCAAATCAGAACTATGCAGAAATATCATTTCTCACCTATTAGACTGCCAAAGGCCAAAAATTTGACAATGTACTTTGGAGCTGTGTAGTGATAGGCATGCCGATATAATGCTGATGGGAATGTAGAATGTTACAACTTCAACAGAGGGAAATTTGGCAATATATAGCAAAATTACATATGCATTCCTCTTCTGACCCAGCAATACCAATTCTCAGAATCTATCCTAAAGATACACAGGCAACAGTACGAAAAGAATACATGAACAGGACCATTCATCACAACATTGTAATAGCAAGACTTTTAGAAATAACCCAATGGCCACTCATAGGGGATTAGTTTTCTAAACTATGGTACTTCCACGAAATGAAATATAATGAAACTCTTAAGAAGAATGAGGGATAGTTCTATAAACTATTATGAAGGGATCTCCAAGATATATTGTTAAGTAGAAAAAGTAGGATATACAAAATTGTATATATACACTACTGTTCATCTAAGCTATGATGGGAGGGGTGGGTGGGTGGGGGTGTGTGTGTGTGTGTGTGTGTGTGTGTGTGTGTGTGTGTGTTCTTTCTTTCCTTGCTTATAATTTCAGAACTAAATGGATGAAATAGGAACGGGTATAGAAATGATATGTCTCCGATTTTATAGATTTGACTTTGGAACTATGTAACCATTTTCCATAATTATAAAGCATAACTAAATTACTTGTAAACACTAAAATCACGAAGCAAAGTGAAACAAATGAACTTAACTGCTCATAGAATTTGTTGCATAACCACGTATAGAGCAGTTATTCCAACTGACTTTCAAAACACAGCAATTTGACTGTATGTCTCTAGTGGAATATAACTTAACCACAAAAATAATTGCAAAAAAAAATCTTTACCTATTTTCAATAATTATACTGTCAGTGGTAGTGGACACTACACTGGAAAACTTCTGGCAGTTTTTTTTTTTAAGTCAAACATGTGCCCACCATACAACCTGACCATCCCAATCCTCGGTATTTACTCAAGAGAAATGAAAACATATGTCCACACAAAGACCTGTGCATGAATGCTCATAGCAGCTTCATTCACAACAGCCAAAAGCTGGACACAACCTAAATATCAATTAACAGATACATGGATAAATCGCCCGTATGATGGAATACTACTCAGCAACAAAAGGAACGCACAGCAACCTTGAGGATTCTCAAACTCATTCTGTTGTGTGAAACAAGCAGACACAAAGAGTATACACTATACACTACACAAAAAGAATGCTACTAAGATGAAATGTTAGCTCATCTGTCTGTGGTGCCAAACAGCAGATCAGTGGTTGCCTACAGATAGGGACAAAGGCAAGTATGAACTGCAAATATACCTGGAGGAATATTTGGGGAATAATGGGAATGTTCCGTATCTTGTTTGTGATGATTCACAGGAATATGTCAAAACTCATCAAACTGTACCTTTTAAATGGATGCAGTCAATGGTACATAAATTGCCCCTCAATTGAATTAAATACAGTATCAGAAACATCAGATTTTAACACACGTAACATTAGAACATGCATCCACACAAATAAACACAAAACAAAACACAAATGGAAAAACCCTTGACACTGAAAATAATGTTTAAAAAAATTTTCCCATCTAAGTCAAAAGCATCAGTAGAAGTAAGATTGCTTTGTGATTTTAGTACAAATGAAACCTCTTACTCACTTTGAGCACCAGAAGTTTCCTTTCCCAAATCGTCATTGTCATAAGCCTGAGCAAGCATACACCACCCACACAACAGACATTGTATGGGCATGACCGTGCAAAGCCATGCTCCAAAGGCTTCCTCCAGTGAGGGGGGCGGGGGAAGGCTCTCAGAAAGAGCACATGGTTTTTTTGTGAGGTTAAACAGTTTTTATCTATTCTCAGATAGCAGAGGGAGAAGCAGACTCCCTGCTGAACAGGGAGCCCTACGTAGGACTCAGTCCCAGGACCCTGAGATCATGACCCGAGCTGAAGGCAGACATTCAACTGATGGAGCCACTCAGGCGTCCCATAACTGGAAGTTTGTATTTTGACCATTATCTCCCTCTTTTCCCAGTCCACAGCCCCTAGGAACTCCCATTTTACTGTTTCTATTAATTTAGTTTTTTAAAATTCCACATATAAGTGAGACCATACAGTATTTGTCTTTCTCTATCTGACTTATTTCACTTAGCATAATCCCTTCAAGTTCCGTCCATCTTGTTGCAAATGGCAGGGTGTCCTTTCTCATGGCTGGATAATATTCCGTTGTATATAAATACTGTATTTTCTTTATCCATTCATCCACTGATGGATACTTAGGTTCTTTCCATTTCTTGGCTACAAAACGTGAATGCAGTTATCTCTTCGAGATCCTGTTTCCATTTTCTTTGGATATATACTCAGAAGCGGGATTGCTGAATCATATGGTAGCTATTTTTGGGATTTTGAGGAAACTCCATACTGTTTTCCTTAATGGCTGCACCAAATATGCATTCTTACCAATAATTCATGAGGGTTGACTTTTCTCAACATCCTTGTTAAGATTTGTTATTTCTCGTCCTTTTGATGATAGCCATTCTAACAGGCATGAGGTGACATCTCATTGTAGTTTTGATTTTCATTTCCATGATGATTAGTGATGTTGAGTGCCTTTTCATGTACCGTTGGCTCTTTGTATGTCTTTGGAAAGATGTTTATTCAACTTCTTTGCACATTTTTCTTTATTATTATGTTATGTTAATCACCATACATTACATCATTAGTTTTTGATGTAGTGTTCCATGATTCATTGTTTGCGTATAACACCCAGTGCTCCATGCAGAATGTGCCCTCTTTAATACCCATCACCAGGCTAACCCATCCCCCCACCCCCCTCCCCTCTAGAACCCTCAGTTTGTTTTTCAGAGTCCATAGTCTCTCATGGCTTGTCTCCCCCTCCGATTTCCCCCACCTTCATTCTTCCCCTCCTGCTATCTTCTTCTTTTTTTTTTTTTTTAACATATAATGTATTATTTGCTTCAGAGGTACAGATCTGTGATTCAACAGTCTTGCACAATTCACAGCGCTCACCATAGCACATACACTCCCCAATGTCTATCACCCAGCTACCCCATCCCTCCCATCCCCCACCACTCCAGCAACCCTCACTTTGTTTCCTGAGATTAAGAATTCCTCCTATCAGTGAGGTCATATGATACATGTCTTTCTCTGATTGACTTATTTCACTCAGCATAATACCCTCTAGTTCCATCCATGTCGTTGCATATAGCAGGATTTCAGTCTTTTTGATGGCTGCATAATATTCCATTGTATATATATACCACTTCTTCTTTATCCATTCATCTGTCAATGGACATCTTGGCTCTTTCCATAGTTTGGTTATTGTGGACATTGCCACTATAAACATCAGGGTGCACGTAGCCCTTCGGATCCCTACATTTGTGTCTTTGGGGTAAATACCCAGGAGTGCAATTGCTTGATCATATGGTAGCTCTATTTTCAACTTTTTGAAGAACCTTCATACTGTTTTCTAGAGTGGCTGCACCAGCTTGCATTCCCACCAACAGTGGAGGAGGGTTCCCCTTTCTCCGCATCCCTGCCAACATCTGTCATTTCCTGACTTGTTAATTTTAGCCATTCTGACTAGTGTGAGGTGGTATCTCATTGAGATTTTGATTTGGATTTCCCTGATCCCGAGCAATGTTGAGCACCTTTTCATGTGTCTGTTGGCCATTTGGATGTCTTCTTTGGAAAAATGTCTGTTCATATCTTCTGCCCATTTCTTGATTGGATCATTTTTCTTTGGGTGTTGAGTTTAAGAAGTTCTTTATAGATTTTGGATACTAGCCCTTTATCTGATATGTCATTTGCAAATATCTTCTCCCATTCTGTCGGTTGTCTTTTGGTTTTGTTGACTGTTTCCTTTGCTTTGCAAAAGCTTTTTATCTTGATGAGGTCCCAATAGTTCATTTTTTCCCTTGCTTTGTGTGCCTTTGGCGATGTTTCTAGGAAGAAGTTGCTGCGGCTGAGGTTGAAGAGGTTGCTGCCTGTGTTCTTTAGGATGTTGATGGACTCCTGTCTCACATTTAGGTCTTTCAACCATTTTGAGTCTATTTTTGTGTGTGGTGTAAGGAAATGGTCCAGTTTCATTCTTCTGCATGTGGCTGTCCAATTTTCCCAACACCATTTGTTGAAGAGACTGTCTTTTTTCCATTGGACATTCTTTCCTGCTTTGTCAAAGATTAGTTGACCATAGAGTTGAGGGTCCATTTCTGGGCTCTCTATTCTGTTCCTTTGATCTCTGTGTCTGTTTTTGTGCCAGTACCATACTGTCTTGATGATGACAGCTTTGTAATAGAGCTGGATGTCCAGAATTGTGATGCCGCCAGCTTTGCTTTTCTTTTTCAATATTCCTCTGGCTATTCGGGGTCTTTTCTGGTTCCATACAAATTTTAGGATTATTTGTTCCATTTCTTTGAAAAAGTGGATGGTATTTTGATGGGGATTGCATTGAATGTGTAGATTGCTCTAGGTAGCATTGACATTTTCACAATATTTGTTCTTCCAATCCATGAGCATGGAACGTTTTTCCATTTCTTTGTGTCTTCCTCAATTTCTTTCATGAGTATTTTATAGTTTTCTGAGTCAAGATGCTTTGCCTCTTTGGTTAGATTTATTCCTAGGCATCTTATGGTTTTGAGTGCAACTGTAAATGGGATCAACTCCTTAATTTCTTTTTCTTCTGTCTTGCTGTTGGTGTATGTAAATGCCACTGATTTCTGTGCATTGATTTTTATATCCTGCCACTTTACTGAATTCCTGTATGAGTTCTAGCAGTTTTGGGGTGGAGTCTTTTGGGTTTTCCACATAAAGTATCATATCATCTGCAAAGAGTGAGAATTTGGCTTCTTCTTTGCCGATTCAGATGCCTTTTGTTTCTTTTTGTTCTCTGATTGCTGTGGCTAGGACTTCTAATACTATGTTGAATAGCAGTGGTAATAGTGGACATCCCTGTCACGTTCCTGACCTCAGGGGGAAAGCTCTGTTTTTCCCCACTGAGAATGATATTCGCTGTGGGTTTTTCATAGATGGCTTTTATGATATTGAGGTATGTACCCTCTATGCCTATACTCTGAGGAGTTTTGATCAAAAAAGGATGCTGTACGTTGTCAAATGCTTTCTCTGCATCTATTGAGAGGATCATATTGTTCTTGTTCTTTCTTTTATTAATGTATTTATCACATTGATTGATTTGCGGATGTTGAACCAACCTTGCAGCCCAGGGATAAATCCCACTTGGTCGTGGTGAATAATCCTTTTAATGTACTGTTGGATCCTATTGGCTAGTATTTTGGTGAGAATTTTTGCATCCATGTTCATCAGGGATATTAGTCTGTAATTCTCCTTTTTGATGGGTTCTTTGTCTGGTTTTGGGATCAAGGTAATGGTGGCCTCATAAAATGAGTTTGGAAGTTTTCCTTCCATTTCTATTTTTTGGAACACTTTCAGAAGAACAGGTATTAATTCTTCTTGAAATGTTTGGTAGAATGCCCCTCGGAAGCCATCTGGCCCTGGGCTTTTTTTTGTTGGGAGATTTCTGATTACTGCTTCAATTTCCTTAGTGGTCATAGGTCTGTTCAGGTTTTCTATTTCTTCCTGATTCAGTTTTGGTAGTTTATATGTTTCTAGGAATGCATCCATTTCTTCCAGATTATCTAATTTGCTGGCATATAGTTGCTCATAATATGTTCTTATATTTGTTTGTATTTCTTTGGTGTTGGTTGTGATCTCTCTTCTTTCATTCATGATTTTGTTGATTTGGGTCATTTCTCTTTTCTTTTTGATAAGTCTGACCAGGGGTTTATCAATCTTGTTAATTCTTTCAAAGAACCAGCTCCTTGTTTCGTTGATCTGTTCTACTATTCTTTTGGTTTCTATTTCATTGATTTCTGCTCTGATCTTTATTATTTCTCTTCTCCTGCTGGGTTTAGGCTTTATTTGCTATTCTCTCTCCAGCTCCTTTAGGTGTAGGGTTAGGTTGTGTATTTGAGACCTTTCTTGTTTCTTGAGAAAGGCTTGTATTGCTATATACTTTCCTCTTAGGACTGCCTTTGCTGCATCCCAAAGATTTTGAACAGTTGTGTTTTCATTTTCATTTGTTTCCATGAATTTTTTAAATTCTTCTTTAATTTCCTGATTGACCCATTCATTCTTTAGTAGGATGCTCTTATATTCCATGTATTTGAGTTCTTTCTGACTTTCCTCTGGTGATTGAGTTCTAGTTTCAAAGCATTGTGGTCTGAAAATAGGCAGGGAATGATCCCAATCTTTTGGTATCAGTTGAGACCTGATTTGTGACCTAGGATGTGATCTATTCTGGAGAATGTTCCATGGGCACTAGAGAAGAATGTGTATTCTGTTGCCTTGGGATGGAATGTTCTGAATATATCTGTGAAGTCCATTTGGTCCAGTGTGTCATTTAAAGTCTTTATTTCCTTGTTGATCTTTTGCTTAGATGACCTGTCCTTTTCAGTGAGGGGGGTGTTAAAGTCTCCCACTATTATTATATTGTTGTCAATGTGTTTCTTTGCTTTTGTTATTAATTGCCTTATATAATTGGCTGCTCCCATGTTAGGGGCATAGATATTTACAATTGTTAGATCTTCTTGTTGGATAGATCCTTTAAGTAGGATATAGTGTCCTTCCTCATCTCTTATTACAGTCTTTGGTTTAAAATCTAATTTGTCTGATATAAGGATTGCCACCCCAGCTTTCTTTTGGTGTCCATTAGCATGGTAAATCGTTTTCCACACCTTCACTTTCAATCTGGGGGTGTCTTTGGGTCTAAAATGAGTCTCTTGCAGACAGCATATTGATGGGTCTTGTTTTTTTATCCAGTCTGATACCCTGTGTCTTTTGATTGGGGCATTTAGCCCATTTGCATTCAGGGTAACTATTGAAAGATAGGAATTTAGTGCCATTGTATTGCCTGTAAGGTGACTGTTACTGTGTATTGTCTGTGTTCCTTTCTGGTCTATGTTACTTTTAGGCTCTCTCTTTGCTTAGAGGACCCCTTTCAATATTTCTTGGAGGGCTGGTTTGTGTTTGCAAATTCCTTTAGTTTTTGTTTGTCCTGGAAGCTTTTTACCTCTCCTTCTATTTTCAGTGACAGCCTAGCTGGATATAGTATTCTTGGCTGCATATTTTTCTCATTTAGTGCTCTGAATATATCATGCTAGTCTTTCTGTGCTCTGAATATATCATGCCAGTCTATATTATGTCAGGTCTCTGTGGATAGGTCTGTTGCCAATCTAATGTTTCTACCATTGTAGGTTACAGATCTCTTGTCCCGAGCTGCTTTCAGGATTTTCTCTTTGTCTCTGAGACTCGTAAGTTTTACTATTAGATGTTGGGGTGTTGACCTATTTTTATTGATTTTGAGAGGGGTTCTCTGTGCCTCCTGGATTTTGATGCCTGTTTCCTTCCCCAAATTAGGGAAGTTCTCTGCTATAATTTGCTCCAATATACCTTCTGCCCTTCTCTCTTTCTTCTTCTGGGATCCCAATTATTCTAACGTTGTTTCGTCTTATGGTATCGCTTATCTCTCGAGTTCTGCCCTCGTGATCCAGTAGTTATCTCTCTTTTTCTCTCTTTATTCTCCATCATTTGGTCTTCTCTATCACTAATTCTCTCTTCTGCCTCATTTATCCTAGCAGTTAGAGCCTCCATTTTTGATTGCACCTCATTAATAGCCTTTTTGATTTCGACTTGGTTAGATTTTAGTTCTTTTATTTCTCCAGAAAGGGTTTCTCTAGTATCTTCCATGCTTTTTTCAAGCCCAGCTAGTATCTTTATAATCATCATTCTGAACTCTAGTTCTGACATCTTACTAATGTCCGTATTGATTAGGTCCCTGGCAGTCGGTACTGCCTCTTTTTCTTTTTGTTGAGGTGATTTTTTCCATCTTGTCATTTTGTCCAGAGGAGAATAGATGAATGAGAGAACAAAATGCTAACACGGTACCAACATCCCCAGAAAATATACTCTAAACAAATCAGAAAAGACCTGAAACCAGGGAAAGAGAATGGGAAAGAAAGAAAAAAGAAAAAGAAAAAGATAAAAACAAACAAAAACAGAACAAAAAAAAAACAGAATATGATCAAATATGATCATAAATGCATAGATCGGTACCACACACTAGATTTTGGGTGTATTTTGGTGTTAGGAGAAAGTGCCTCCCAAAATTTTAAAGAAAGAAAAACTTATATATGTACAAAAATAAGGGTTAATACGATGAAGGGATGGAATATGACTGTAAAGATGAAAATTATAAAAGATTTTATAAAAGGAAATGATAAGAAGTTGTTTGAAAAAAGAAAGAAGAGGATTTAAAAAAAAAGAAAAAAAGGGAGAGAATGTGATCAGGCAGGAGATTAGAACAAAGCCATACACTAGAGATTTAGGGTATATTTTGATCTGTTAGAAGAAACTGTATCTCAAAATTTTAAAGAGAGAACAACTTATATATATATGCCAAAAATAAGGGTAACTACTATGAAGGGATAGAATATGACTCTAAAAATGAAAAATAAAAATGTTTTTTTAAAAAGGGATTGATAAGATGTTGGTTGAAAAAGGGAAAAAGAAAAATTATAAAAAAAAATAAAAGACAGTTAAAAAAAATTGACTTTGAGGGCGCCTGGGTGGCTCAGTTGGTTAAGCGACTGCCTTCAGCTCAGGTCATGATCCTGGAGTCCCAGGATCGAGTCCCGCATCGGGCTCCCTGCTCGGCAGGGAGTCTGCTTCTCCCTCTACCCTCCCCCATCTCATGCTCTCTCTCTCTATCTCATTCTCTCTCTCAAATAAATAAATAAAATCTTTAAAAAAAAATTTGACTTTGAAAGACTAAAGAATCATGGTAAAAAAGCCATGAATTCTATGTGCTGTATTCCTTTAGCGCTGGAGTTCTGCTGTTCTCATTGATCAGTAAACTTGGTCTTGGCTGGCTGTTCTTGCTGATCTTCTGGGGGAGGGGCCTGTTGCTGTGGTTCCCAAATGTCTTTGCCGGAGGCGGAATTGCCCCATCCTTGCCCGTCCGGGCTAAGTAAGCTGCTCGGGTTTACTCTCGGGAGCTTTTTGTTCCCTGCAAGCTTTCCGTACAGCTTTGGAGGACGAGAGTGAAAATGGCGGCCTCCCAATCTCTGCCCCGGAGGAGCCGAGAACTCGGGCCCCACTCCTCAGTGCGCCCCCAGAGAAAAGCAGTCAGTCACTCCCGTCTCCCTGGTCTCCGGCCGCACTCCGTGCTCACCCAGCCTGTGACCGAGGGTTTCTATCTCTGGCACCCGACTCAGTGTGGAGTCTCCAAACCCAGCAGATCCCTGCAGTGCGCTCCCACGCCACTCCTCCCAGGGGAGGAAGAGGAGTCTCCTCAGATCTGATACTTGTTGGGTCCCTGCTGGAGGAGCAGTGGTCTGACTGTGCCGTGGATCATGGTTTATGGTAACCCTGAGCTGAGAGCCCGCTCCTCGGCTCCGTCTCTGCAGCCAACTTCCCCGCTCCGATACCTGGGAGCTCTGCCGCATTCAGGCACCCCAATCTTTCTGTGACCCCGAGGGTTCTGAGACCACACTGTCCCACGAGGGTTCCACCTCCTGCTTAGCCACTGGAGCAACATCCCTCAGTGGAGCCGACTTCTAAAAGTTCCGATTTTGTGCTCCACGGCTCTATCACTTGCCAGAAGCGGCTGACGGAGGCCCCCTCCCCCGCCATCTATCCTCCCAAATATCACCTCGGATTCACTTCTCCTCACGTCCTACCTTCCAGAAAGTGGTCGCTTTTCTGTTCACCGAGTTGTTGCTGTTCTTTCCTTCGATCTCCTGTTGAGTTCGTAGGTGTTCAGAATGGTTTGATCCCTATCCAGTTGAATTCCTGGGACCAGACGAAATCCAGGTCTCCCACTCCTCCGCTATCTTGCTCCGCCCAATTTTTTTTTCTATATCTTTTGTGTATTTACCAGATGTTTTTCTTTGTGGTTACTATGAGACTTACATAAAATACCTTAGAGTTAGGGCACCTGAGTGGCTCAGTCAGTTAAGCATCCAAATCTAGATTAGGCTCAGGGGAATTCAAATTATATATTTGCCTTTATCAGTGTGTTTTGTTGTCTATATGTCTTCGCTATGCTGATTAGCATCCTCTAATAATAATTTGAAGAGCTCCCTTTAGAATTAATTTTAATTAATTAATTTTAAGTCTTCACATTTCTAGAAGCTGTCATTTCGCCCAGTTTTACTGACTGGCTGCTTCAGAAAAAGATCTTCACTTGTCAGCCCAGCTAGAGATTCTGGGGATTCTCTCAGACCTTTTTGAAGGACTCACACCTTCTCCATTCCCCTGGATCCTTCAGGGTGAAAGTCTTAGGATTATGTGTCTCCTCTCAATCCCACAAAAACAGACAGAATTCTGAAATCCTGCCATTTATGGGTATGGTTTGCCCTATATAACCAAATTAAGGGTAAATGAGTGTCTTAGTTTTGCCTGCTGCAACAAAAATACCATAGAGTGGCTTAGATAGCAAATATTTTTTCTCACGGTTCTAGAGGCTGGGATGTCTAAGATGAAAGCAGTGGCAGATATGGTGTCCGGTGAAAGCCCACTTCCTGGCTTGTAGACAGCAGCCTCCTCACTATATTCTCACATGGGAGGACCAGAGGGAGAGAGAAATAGAGAAAACAAGCTCTCCTGGGTCTCTTCATATAAGGGTACTAATCTGAAAGCTCCACCATTATGACCTAATTACTTCCCAAAGTTTCCATCTCCAAATACCATCACCTTGGAGATTAGGTTCCAACCTATGAATTTTGGAAGACACATTCAGTCCGTAGCAGTGAGTAAAGACTCAGGTTAGTTGCCATAATGGAAAATGATCCTTCACTAGGTTTCTAACCTCAAACCAGTTCTCAGACTCAAACCAACACAATTATGAGCTCATATTCCAAAATTACAAAACCAGGAAAAAACAAGCAAACATAAAATCAGATAATGTACCTTTTTAAAGATTTTTAAAAATTTTTTTGATGGGGGAAGGGCAGAGGGGGAGGGAGAAAGAAAGAATCTGAAGCAGACCCCAGAGTGAGTACAGAGCCCAACATGGGGCTCTATCCCACCACAGAGAGATCATGACCTGAGCCAAAACCAAGAGTCAGATGCTTAAATGACGGTGCCACCCAGGTGCCTCTGGATAATGTACTTTTTATTGGCTGCCCTCTCTTATTCCTAAAGAAAAGAATAAGATTCAGAACTTCAGTGTTTGGAATTATTGAATATAGGGTATAAATTAAATGTGTTGAGGATGTTTAAAGAAATAAAAGAACAATTAAAAAATATATATATATGCCCCATCCATCCTCCCAAAAACCCTGGGTAGATTAGGAGAACACAACAGAGTTCAATATACTCATTGTCTCCTTACTCAACCTGGAAAACTAGAATGAAAAACAAACATACAGGATATGAGAAAGGGAGAATTTCAGAAAGTTCTAGATGACATCTTCTTCCAATATAAAGCAGTTTCATCTCCATAAAAAAAAAATTATTGTTTAGTGTAGTTGCCTTCATGAATTATCTTAGCTAGATCTTCTGGATAACTTGCTATAACTTCTACATCAGCTTTTGCTGCTTTACCTTGTACCTCTAGGTTATGGGGATGGCTTCTTTCCTTAAACCTCATGAACCAACTTCTGCTAGCTTCCCACTTTTCTTCTGCAGCTTCCTCAACTCTCTCCGCCTCCACAGAATCAAAGAAAATTAGTGCCTTGCTCTAGATTAGGCTTTGATTTAGGGAGATGTTGTACCTGGTTTGGTCTTCTTTCCAGGCCACTGAAACTCTCTCCTTAGCAACAATGAGGCTCTCTTACTTTCTTATCATTAGTGTGTTCACTAGAGTAGTGCTTTTAATTTCCTTCAAGAATTTTTCCTTCACATTCACAACTTAGCTAACTTCTTGGCACAAGAAGCACAAATAGCAACATGTCTTCCTCACGAAGTTTAATCATTTCTAACTTTTGATTTAGTGAAAGATATGTGACTCTTCCTTTCACTTGAACACTTAGAGGCCATTGTGAGGTTTTTTACTGGCCTAATTTCAAAATTGTTGTGTCCCAGGGAAGAGGAAGGCCCAAGGAAAGGGAGAGAGAGATGGGGGAATGACCAGTCAGTGGAAGAACCAGAACACACGCACGTATCACTTAATTTACCATCTTCTATGAGCATGCTTAGTGACAGTGTGAAACAATTGCAATAGTAACATAAAGATCACTGACCACAGATCACCACAACAAATATAATAACAAAGTTTCAAATATTGTAAGAATTACCAAAATGTAACACAGAGAGGTAAAGTGAACAAAGACTGTTGGAAAAACGGTGCTGATACCCTCCATTCAAGGTTGCCACAAACCTTCATTTACTAAAAACCACAATATCTGCAAAGTGCAATAAAGTGAAACACAATAAAACAAGATATGCCCATATACCTAATAAGAGCTTCAAAATACATGAGGCAAAGTTGACAAAATTAAATCAAAAATACTGTAACAGAAATGAAGAATGTCTTTGATGAGTTTATTAATAGATGGGATATGGCTGAGGAAAGAATCTCTAAGCTAGAGAATATACCAATAGAAACCTCCAGGGGCACCTGGGTGGCTCAGTTGGTTAAGCGACTGCCTTCGGCTCAGGTCATGATCCTGGAGTCCCGGGATCGAGTCCCACATCGGGCTCCCTGCTCAGCAGGGAGTCTGCTTCTCCCTCTGACCCTCCTCCCTCTCATGCTCTCTGTCTCTCATCGTCTCTCTCGCAAAGAAAGAAAGAAAGAAAGAAAGAAAGAAACCTCCAAAACTGAAGAGCAAAGAGGACAAACACTTAAAAAAAAAAAAAAAAGAACTGCATATCCAAGGACTATGGGACAACTATGAAAACATGTAAACACATGTAATGGAAAAATCAGAAGGAAAAGAGAGAAAGGAACAGAAGAAATATCTGAAGCAATGACTGAGAATTTCCCCCAAGTTACTCTCATACCAAACCAAAGTTCTGGGAAGCTTGGAGAACACCAAGCAGAATAAATGCCAAAAAAGCTTAGACCTGTCATATTAATTGAAACTATAGAAAATCAAAGATAAAGAAAAACATTAAAAAAAAAACAGAAAAACAAAACATAGAGGAACAAAGATGAGAATTATATCCAACTTATTCTAGGGAACCAGGCAATAAAAAAGAGAATGAAGTAAAATATTTAAAATGTTAATAGGAAAAGACCCCACCACACTAGAATTCTGTATCCTAGAAAATTATCTTCCCCTTCTAATGGGATGGAGAAATGAAAGTCTTTCTCAAACAAACAAAAATTGAGGTCAGTTGATTCCAGTGGACCTGCCTTGCAAGAAATGTTAAGACTTCTTCAGGGAAAGAAATAATGTATGTCAGAAACTCAGATCTACATAAAGAAAGAAGAGTATTGGAGAATGAATAAGTGAAGGTAAAATAAAAACTTTTATTTTTCTTCTTCTTTCTTTCTTTATTTTTCTTATTCTTAATTGATTTAACAGATAACAGTGTATTCAAAATAATAATAGCAATGATGTATTCTTTGGATATACATAACATAATTCTTTGGATATACATATAACATAAATATATTATAAAATATATACAAATAGAAAAATATTTATCTATGTTTAATTGGATAGAGTATATTTATATACAATTGAAATGAGTGACAGCAATAATATAAGGAATAGCCAAAATCTAGACCACTAATAACATCAAATGCTGTCAAGGATGTGAAGCAATATGGACTCAGTGATTGGCAGTGGGAATGCAAAATGCTACAGCAACTTTGGAAGACACGTTGGCAGTTTATTAATATACTGAAAATACTCTTACAATATGATCCAGCAATAGCACTCCTTGATATTTACCCAACAGAGTTGAAAACTTATGCCTCACAAAAACCTGTACCCAGATGTTTGTAACAACTTTATTCATAACTGCCAACACTTGGAAGCAACAAAGATGCCATTCAATAGGTAAATGGCCGAATAAAATGAGGTGCACCCAAACACTGGAATATTATTCAGTGCTAAAAAGAAGGAGCTATCAAGCCATGAAAAGACTAAGAGGAAACTGTAATACATATTACAAAGTGAAAAAAACCCTTGAAAGGCTATATACTGTGCAATTCCAACTGTGATTTTCTGAAAAAGGCAGACACTGTAGAGACACTAAAAAATATAAGTGGTTGTCATGGTTTAGAGGGTAGGGAGGATGAATACACAGAACACAGAGGACTTTTAGGGCAGAGAAACCAATCTGTATGATTCTTTAGTGATGGATATATGTCATTATATTTTGTTCAAACCTATTGAATGCACACCTAAAATGAACCCTGTGTAAACTATGGACTTTGGGTGATAATTATGTGTCAGTGTAGGTTCATTACTTATAACAAATGTTAACAGTCTGGTGGGGATGTTGATAATGAGATACAGGCTATGCACAGGTGGGGTTAGGAGGGATATGGGAAATCTCTGAACCTCCCTCTCAAGTTTGCTATAACATAAAACTGCCCTTAAAAAAAAGTCCTAAAATATGAAAAAAAATCACCCTTATTATAATAAATGGATGTTTAATTTTATCAAATTTTATCAAATACATCATCAATATTATGGTATTTCTCCTTAGAACAGGGAATGGAGTCAGTTACATTAATGCTCCTCAATTACATCTTTTTGTTGCCATCTGTTTCCTGCCACATCTAAATATTTCTCTAGAACTTTTCATGAGTCAAATCTGCTATTCACTGTCTTTTGAGTTCTTCCCAAATGTTCCCCCCTCCCTCCCAATTTCTTTCACCTTTTCCTCACCCTGGAGTCCCACCTTTTTTTCTTCTAAGAACTGGTTCTCTTCTCCCTTAACTAGACATAATATGGAAATGTGGAAGCCAATGTTTCTCAGAATGTTTTGGAACTTCTTTGGGATGATTGCAAGGAAACCAGAATGGATTCAAGTTTGTTTCCATCGGCCTAAGACTGCTCTAATTTTAGTCACTCCACTCATTTCTTCCACCTGTTCATGCTTTGGGTTAAGATCCATTTGTATAGGGTGCCTGGGTGGCTCAGTTGGTTAAGCGACTGCCTTCGGCTCAGGTCATGATCCTGGAGTTCCAAGATCGAGTCCCACATCGGGCTTCCTGCTCGGCGGGGAGTCTGCTTCTCCCTCTGACCCTCTCCCCTCTCATGCTCTCTCTCTCTCATTCTCTCTCTCAAATAAATAAATAAAATCTTTAAAAAAAAAAAAAGATCCATTTGTATAAAGTGTCCCAGTGTGAGCATGAAATCATTGATTTCGAATAATTGTTTATCATTTATATATTCTTATGTTCTCTGATCCTCATTTTCTAAAACAAATTTTACCCATTCATTTTTTGCCTCTATTTTAAAATATAACAACCTCAAATAGAAACTTATGGTTTCTTTCTTAGCCTGTGTGCTGGAAATATTAGAAATATTAGAAATATCAAAGGAGAAAAAAAAATACACATCAATAAATATAAGGCCCAAAAAATAAGAATTCAAGGAGACAATAAAATACAAACCAAGAAACTGGAGGAAACACTACATTTTGTCTAGTCACACAAGTTCAGTTTCACTCCATTCCAGGGCCTCCAATATTACCCTGGACTCAGCTAGACAACTAGTCAGTGCACCATTGACATAAGGTAAATATGAAGGTTTGCTGGATAATATACAAATGTATCACTGCTACTAGAACAAATTTTAAAACATTTTATGAGTGGCTAAAGAGCAACCTTGGCACTATTGAAATATAGCTTTACATTTTGCTAAAAATGTCACAGCATCAGACTTAGCAGATACCAGGATATTGATGGAGATCAGTACCCTCAAAGCTGAAGTCCTCCCCAGAGTATGCATTTGGAGTGGTTAGCCACTGACTAGCCATGGACAGGAAATGTCACTGAGTTTTGTTGTGCAATAAACGAAAAAAAGCCAATACTTATGATTCATTGGTTCTCCCATAGTGCTGAGGTAATAAAATAAATTATATAGCAAATTACTTGGAAAGCATTTTGGGAAACATAAATTACATATGGTAAAATGCACAAATCTTTAGTGTAAAGCTTGATGAATTTTTACATATGTATGAATTTAGATAATCACCTCCAAAACCAAGGTAAGACCATTTCCGCTACTCAAGAAGTTTCCTTCATGCTACTTCTCTGTCAATAGCCCTTCTCCAGAGAGAAACACTACTCCGACGTCTATCACCACTTTGCATTTTGAACTCCGTATAAATGAAACTGTTCACATAGTTCATTTTTGTAACCCTATATAGTGGTTTTTTGTTCTGACCATGCCATAATTTATTAATCCATTTTGCTGTGGACTTGGATTTTTCAGTTCAAGAATAACACAAATAAAGCTTCTATGAACATTTCTGTTTTGTACATATCTTTTGGTCTACTTATGCATTTAATGAGTAGGTTAAACAAAATTCCTTGGATGAGAATGTTATTAATGTTATGCCCTACTTGTGTTTATGGGGAAAGGTGGATGCGCTTAAAATCTTGCCGGTAAAGCCTGTGTGTGATGGTAGGGCTGCTGAGGTACTCCATGGGTAGTCCAGTAAAGGTGTATTGTGTCCCTTTGGAGAAGAAGGCAAACTGAGAGCCTGTTGAAATAAGCATTGCACGAAACATATTAGATGATGTTATTAATTTTAATAATGTTGGATATGTGGGCTTTAATGGAGGCAGCAATAGTATTAAGGTTGCAGTAATCTACTATGAGGAACCATTCATTCTTTGCAGGTTTAAGAACAGGCAAATTGAGCTGTCCGGTGGAGAAGCAGTGGGAATAATCACCTATTTATTGATTAGGTCTTACAGAATGTTTCAATCTATCAGGGGCCTGTTTTAACTTACATTGAGCCATATTAACTATTTTAACTGAAGGTCACCAGGGCCCATTTTGTCAAATTTAATTGATGACAAAATTAACTAATTAATTTATTCATTTATTAAATTCATTTTTTATTAATTATTGTGTCAGAGTGTGTATGCCTATTATTTTAGTCTGTTCAGGCTACTAAAACAAAACACCTTAGACTGGGTGACATATAAACAAAAATTTATTTCTCATACTTCTCTATGCTAGGAAGTCTAAGAACAAGGCACCAGCAGATTTGGTACCTGTTGAGGACCCGCTTCCTAGTTCATAGACCAATGTTACATTGTATTCTCACATGGTAGAAGGGAGGAACTAGCTCTCTAGGATTTCTTTTCTAAGGGCATTCATCCCATTCATGAAGGCTCGGCCCTCATGACCTAATCAGCTGTCAATGGCCACACCTCCAAATACCATCTTTTGGAAAAATAGGTTTCAATATATAAATTTGGATGAGGGGGACACAAATATGCAGTCTACAGAAGACTGAAAACACAACTTAAGGCTGGACCCTGGAAAGTGTGGCTCAAGTGGCCTATTGCTCCCATTGCCTTAAGGTGGCTCCCACTTGGGCTAGTATCTAGCCAATGGAGTTTAGCCATTTAGGACTGTTGTTTCTTTTTTCTTAATCTTCCAATACCAAGAAAATTTGGGTAAGGAGAGATATGGAAACCACCAGCAGACACAGCAGCAAGCTGTAAGGTTAAAGCTCCCACTTAACAACAGGTAGCAGTTCCTTCCCAAGCTTTTACCCTGGTGGTTTGGAGTAAATTAGTGTGCCAAGAGCAGACCCCCAAGAAGCTATGCAAGAGTCATGGCCATGCTTTCTTGCTCACAGTGCCAAATGTTTTATAAGATTGAAAGTTTTTTTTTATGGTGGGACACAACAGATGACACTCAGAATAGATGAAAGGCAGATACTGTGACAATTCCAAATGAAAGAAGGCTGCCATACAGGGCCACACAGAGGATGAACCAGGTTCAGGGTAACAGTGAGAACTGTAGGGAGAAGTTTATGTATGACAGTAGAGCAGAGTTCACTAGATTTCCTAGTTTCCCATGGACTGGTTACTTTGCTCCTTTTTTAAAATTTTTTATTATATTTAAATTCAATTAATTAACAAAGTATATCATTAGTTTCAGAGGTAGAGTTCAGTTATTCATCCATTGCATATAACACCCAGTGCTCATTACATCATGTGCCCTCCTTAATGCCCATCACCCAGTTACCCCAACCCCCACCCAACCTCCCCTCCAGCAACCCTCAATTTGTTTCCTATAGTTAAGAGTCATTATGGTTTGTCTCCCTCTCTGATTCCATCTTACTTTATTTTTTTCTCCCTTCCCCTATGGTCATCTGTTTTGTTTTTTAAACTCCACATATTAGTTGAATCATGTGATAATTTTCTTTCTCTGATCGACTATTTCACTTAGCATAATATCCTCTAGTTCCATCCACGTCGTTGCAAATGGTAAGATTTCATTTTCTTTGAGGGTTGAGTAATATTCCATTATATATATAGATATATAGAGATAGATATATATATCACACTTTCTTTATCCATTCATCTGTCAATGGACATCAGGGCTTTTTCCATATTTTGGCTATTGTGGACATTGCTGCTATAAACATAGGGGTGCAGGTACCCCTTCAGTTCACTGTATCTTTTGGGTAAATACCTAGTAGTGCAATTGCTGGGTCATAGGGTAGCTCTATTTTCAACTTTTTGAGGAACTTCCATACTGTTTTCCAGAGTGGCTGCACCAGCTTGCATTCCCACCAACAGTGTAGGACGATTCCTCTTTCTCTGCATCCTTGCCAACATCTGTCATTTCCTGACTTGTTAATTTTAGCCATTCTGACTGCTGTGAGGTGGTATCTCATTGAGGTTTTGATTTGGATTTCCCTGATGCTGAGCGACGTTGAGCACTTTTTCATGTGTCTGTTGGCCATTTGGATGTCTTCTTTGGAAAAATGTCTGTTCATGTCTTCTGCCCATTTCTTGATTGGATTAGTTGTTCTTTGGGTGTTGGGTTTGATAAGTTCTTTATAGACCTTGGATACTAGCCCTTTATCTCATAAGACATTTGCAAATATCTTCTCCCATTCTGTAGGTTGTCTTTTGGCTTTGTTGACTGTTTCCTTTAGTGTGCAAAAGATTTTTATCTTGATGAACTGGCTAATTTGAATAATTTCACTGGCTCCAGGACACAAGGGCTGTCCCTAGTTATCTGATGTTGGTCCTTTGGCAATTAGGGCAGGTGCATGGTGGCCCAAAGTGGGAATCCTAACAAGGAAGTGGTTGAGAGATAGACTTAATCAAGTGCTTAAGAGGGGGAACTAACTGGCTTCTAGCCAGGGACTTAAAACTAAATAAAAACAGCATTTTAAAAAAAACTGTCAAATAGATCTCAGAAAGAACCAACCCTGCTGATGCCATGATCTTAGACTTCTAGCCTTCAGAACTGTGACAGTAATTTCTGTTGATTCAGCTACTTAGTTGTGGTACTTTGTTAAGGGAGCCTTAGAAAACTAATATGCTTCCAAGCTAATAGTGCTATTTTTCATTCCTACCATTGCAGAGAGCCAGTTACACACATCCTCACCATATCTGCCAAGACAATTTGCCACATCTTACATCTCAACTGAGATTAGCCACAATTCAAGTGGTCAACAGCCCTTGTGGCTGCCAACTAACACATTGTACACCATAATTCTAGAGTATTATTTGTTGTTATGGTCATTACGATGCTCTAAATTTTTTTGACAAAGGAACAAATATACTTAATCCTTTCTCAGAACTTGAGAATATTGCAAAAAAACTTATTCTGAATTATTCTTCAACATACACTTTTAAGTGGTAGAGATGCAGTTTATAATACAGCCATCAAAATATACATAAATTTTGAATTCTTCTGGAATTATTTACTCAAAATCTGCAGTAGAACTTAAATGAGTTTATGCATGACTTTGATAACAACAGAGCATAGAAGAAGGAGGAGGAGGAGGAGGAGGAGAGAGAAAGAAAATTCCATTCTCTTTAAGTTTCCTTAAAGCTTCTCTTTTTAATTTTTTCTCTTCCAGCTACGGGTAACTAAAGTGCATCTACCAATCACTTTTACAATCAATTGTCTTAGTCCACCAGGGCTACTATAGGAAAATATCACAAACTTAGTACCAGCAGTGTTCTGGTGAGGCTTCTCTTTCTGGCTAAAAGACAGCTGCTTTCTTTTCATGTTTTCAGATGGCTTTCTTCTGTGTATGTGCTTGAGTGAGATATGCTTCTTCTGTCTCTTCCTCCTTTAAGAATAATAGTTAAATTAGATTAAGACCTCATCCTTATGACCACATTAAAGACCTACTTCTTAACACATTGGGGATAGAGCTTCAACATATCTATTGCCATAACACAAACTTGTGATAAAAACTCTCAGAAAAATAGCAGTAAAGGAAACTTCCCCATTTTGATAAAAGGCATCTATAAAAACCTACAGCTCACCTTATAATTAAATGTGGAAGACTGAATGTTTTCCATCTTAAGTAGTGAACAAGGTAAGGATGGTTATTCTCAAAACTTTTATTCACATAGTGTTGAAAGTTCTAGCCAGTGCAATAAGGCAAGAAAACTAAATGAAGAGCATACAGATGAGAAAGAAAAGGAATCTGTTCCTATTTGAAGATAACATGAGAGAACTGCTTTATATCTTGATCAATGTCAATATAATAGTTGTTATTATAGTACAGTTTTACAAAATGTTACTATTAGAGAAAACAGGGTTAAGTCACATAGGTTCTCTAGATTATTTCTTCTTTTTTTAAGTAGGCTCCATGTCCAGGATGGAGACCAAGGAAGGGCTTGAACTCACAACACTGAGATCAACACCTGAGCTGAGATCAAGAGTCAGACCACTAACCAACTGAGCCACCTAAGCACCCTATCTCTAGCTTATTTTTTACAACTGCTTGTGAATCTGCAATCATCTCAAAATAAAAAAATTTAATTTAATTTAAAGTGAAAATATTTTAAAAATTCCTTTCTCTTATTTGTAAGATTGCCTAAAATATTTCTCCTCAAGTGTTATAAGTAACTAAAGTGTACCTTTTTTTATTGTGGCAAATACGCATAACTTAAATTTTACCAGTTTATCCTATTTAAAGTATACAATTCAGTAGCATTTGGTACATTCACAATGTAAAGAAACCATCACCACTACCAAGTTCCAGGGGATTTTCATCGTCCTAAAAGGAAACTCCGTACTCATAAGTACTCACCTCACGGCCACTGGCAATCACTAATCTGCTTTCTGTCTCTATGTATATGCCTATTCTAGATGTTTCAGATAAAAGGAATCATACAATATGTGGCATTTTGTGTCTGGATTTGTTCATGTCCCATAGTGTTTTAAAGGTTTATCCATGTTGTGGCATCTATCAGTACTTCTTTTCTTTTCATGGCTCAATAATATTCCATTGTATAGATCTACCACTTTTGTTTATACATCCAACAACTGATGAGCTTTTGCATTGTTTCCTATTTTGGTTATTGTGAATAGTTCTGCTATGAACATTAGTATACAAGTTTTTGTTTGAACACCTGTTTTCAATTCTCTTGGCTATGTACCTATAAGTGAAATTGCTGACCAATGTGTAATTCTATATTTAACTTACTATGCACTTGCCAAATTGTTGTTCATCATGACTACACCATTGTGCATTTCTACTAACAATACATGAGAGTTCCAATTCCTCCACATCCTTACCCACACTTGTTATTTTCATTATTATTTGCCTCCCTAGTTGATGTGAAGTGGTATCTCATTGTAGTTTTGATTTGCATTTTCCTAATAACAAATAACATTGACCATCTCATCATGTGCTTATTGGGTATTTGTAAATCTTCCTTGCAAAAATGCCTATTCAAGTCTTTCATCCATTTTTTAAATTGGGTTGTTGAATTTTGAGTAGTAAATTTTTTTTTATATATTTCAATACTTGAATCTTACCAGATATATCATTTGCAATCACTTTTTTCACATTCTATGGGTTGTTTTCCACTCTTGATAGTGTACTCTGATACACAAAATTTTGTACACAAAATTTGTTAATTTTGATGAACTCTAATTTCTCTGGGTTTTCTTTGGAGCTTGTGTTCTTGATGCCATATCTAAAAATCATTGCCAAATCTAAAGGTAGTGGAAACATTTCTAAGAGTTTAAACATTTTACCAATCATACTTAGGACTTTGATCTGTTTGGGGTTAGTTTTTTAATATGGTGTCAGATAGGGCACCTGGGTGGCTCAGTCGTTAAGCGTCTGCCTTCGGCTCAGGTCATGATCCTGGGGTCCTGGGATCGAGTCCCACATCGGGCTCCCTGCTCAGCAGGAAGCCTGCCTCTCCCTCTCCCACTCCCCCTGCTTGTGTTCCTGCTCTAGCTATCTCTCTCTCTGTCAAATAAATAAATAAAATCTTTAAAAAAAAATATGGTGTCAGATAAAGACCCACCTTCATTCTTTTGCAGATGATGATCCAGTTTGTTCACTTGTTGGAGAGACTATTCTTACCCTCCAGTGAATGGTCTTGACACTTTTGTTGAAAATTAATGAGCCATAAAAGTGTGGTTTTATTTGTGGACTCTAAACTCTTTTCCATTGGTCTGCATACCTATGCTTTGGCCAGTATCAATATGTTTGGTTGTTATAGCTTTGTAAGAAGTTTTAAAATTGGGAATGTTAGTTCTCCAACTTTATACTTATTTTTCAATATTGTTTTGATTATTCGGAGTTCTTAAAATTCCACATGAATTTGAGTATTTTCCATTTCAACCCCCCCCAAAAAACCATGGGATTTTGATAGGGATTGCATTGAATACGTAGATCTCTTTGAGTAATATTGCCATTTTATCAATACTGTCTTTAATCCAAGAATATAGGACATCTTTCCATTTATTTATATATTTTTATATTCTTTTAGCAATGTTTTACAATTTTCAGTGCATGTTTTTCAACTCTTTGGTTAAATTTATTCCTCAGTATCTTATTATTTTTGTTGCTATTATAAATGGAATAGTTTTCTTAATTTCCTTTTCAGGTTGTTCATTGCTAATTTCTGCATGTTGGTTTTGATTTTGTATCCTGGAACTTTGTAGAATTTGTTTATTAACCCTAATTGTATTGGGGATGGGGATTGGTAAAATGCTTAGGATTTTCTATATATAAGATCATGTCATATGTGAAGAGATAGTACTAGGTCTTCCTCGGCAATTTGGATACCTTTCATTTCTTTTCCTTGTGTAATTGCTCTGGCTAGAACTTCTGGTATGATGTTGAACAGAAGTAGCAAAAGTGGGCATTCTTGTCTTGTTCATGATCTTAGGGGGAAAGCTTGCAGATTTGCACCAGTGAATACAATGGTTATTGATTTTTTTTTTTCTCCTCTCTTGGAACTTATTTTGCTGCACCTTGTGAGTTTTGGTATATTTTATTTCCATTTTCACTTGCTTCCAGATATTTTTTTATTTCCCTTTTGATTTCTTCTTTTACCCATTAGTGGTTTTGGAGTGTGCTGTTTAATTTCCAGATATTTGTGAGTTTTCCAGTTTTCCTCTTGTTATCAATTTCTAGTTTCATATCACTGTGTTTGGAAAAGATAGTTGGTATAAACCAAACTCTTAAATTTGATAAGACTTGTTTTTAACTTGTGATCTATCCTGGATAATACTCTGTGTACAATTGAAAAGAATGTGTATTCTGCTGTTGCTAAATGAAGTGTTCTGTATATTCTGTAAGGTCCATTCAGTCTAAAGTACAATTCAGTTTCAGTGTTTCCTTTTAATATCTGAAGTGGGGTTTAAAGTCCCTTACAATGATTGTATTGCTGTATTTCAGATCTGTTACTATTGGCTTAATATATTTAGATTTTCCAATACTGGGGGCATATATTTTTTACAAATGTTATACCCTCTTGAGGAACTGACCCCTTTATCATGATATAATGACCATCTTCGCCTCTTGTCAAGGATTGACTTAAAATCTATTTTGTATGATATAAGCATAGTTACCCCTATCCTCCTTTGGTTTCCATTTGCGTAGAATATCTTTTCCCATCTCATCACATCTGTGTATCCTGAAAATTGAAGTGAGTCTCATAGTCAGGATAGAGTTGGATTTTTTTTTTTTAATCCATTCAACCACTCTCTGTCTTTAGTTTGGAGAACTTGACCCATTTATATTTAAAGTAATTATTGAAAAGTTAGGACTTAATACTGTACTTTTATTGTTTTCTAGCTGTTTTGTAGCTCCTTCATACCTTTCTTCTTCTCTTGCAGTTTTGCTTCGTGATTTGATGACTTTCTATAATGGTATTCTTTGTTAACTTTCTCTTTATATTTCATGTATCTACTAGAGGTTTTTCCTTTGTGGTTACCATTAGGTTTATATAACACATAGTTATAGCAGTCTCCTTTTTTTAGATTTTTTATTTAAATTCAATTTAGTTAACACATAGTGCATTATTAGTTTCAGGGGTAGAATTTAATGATTCATCAGTTGCCTGTAACTCCCAGTGCTCATTACATCAAGTGTCCTCCTTAATACCCATCACCCAATTATCCCCTCCCCTCCACATCACTCCCCTCCAGCAACCCTGTTTGTTTCCCATAGTTAAGGGTCTCTTATGGTTTGCCTCACTCTCTGTTTTCATCTTATTTAATTTTCCTTCCCACCCCCTATGTTCATCTGTTTTGATTCTTAAATTCCACATATGAGTGAAATCATATGGTATTTGTCTTTGACTGACTTATTTCACTAAGTATAATACCCTCTAGTTCTATCCATGTCATTACAAATGGCACCTCACACCAGTCAGAATGGCTAAAATTAACAAGTTAGGAAGCAACAGATGGTGAGGATGCAGAGAAAGGGGAACCTTCTTATAGTGTTGGTGGGAACGCAAACTGGTGCAGCCACTCTGGAAAACAGTGTGGAGGTTCCTCAAAAAGTTAAAAAATAGAACAACCCAGCAATTGCACTACGAGGTATTTATCCAAAAGAGGCACATGCACTCCAATGTTTATAGCAACAATGTGCACAATAGCCAATATATGGAAAGAGCCCAGATGTCTATTGGCAAATGAATGGATAAAGATGTGGTATATATAGCAATCTATTTTAAGCTGAAGACAACTTAACCTTGTTTACATAAAAATTCTACACTTTTACTGCTCCCTATTTTATGTTTTTGATGTCACAATTTACATCTTTTTATATTGTGTATCCATTAACATATTGTCAAAGCTATAGTTATTTTCAATGCTTTCTTCTGTTCATCTTTATACTACAATTAAGTGATTTACACACCAGTGTTAGAGTAGTCTGAATTTGACTATATACTTATCATTGCCGACGTGTTTTATACTTTTACATATCTTCATATTACTAATAACTGCTGAAAAATTAGATCTAATATAGAAAATGGATCTAATGTAGGATCTCATCTTACTTCTATTTAGAACTTCTATTTCTGGAAATATTGTTCATTGCGTACTCTGAAAAAAACTATAGTTCAAAACACCATAAATTAGGGCTGAAACATGAATAAATTTTTAATGCTTAACTGAGCTCACAAGAATCAAGGTGAACTGCTGGAATCAAAAGTGAAAGGCTGCAAATATGGAATGGAAAGATTGGGATAACCCAAAAACTATTAGGAATGGTGTTAGGAACCTAGACTCTGGGGTTTTAAGAGCCATTTAGGGAACAAAAGAACATTGAACACTGGCAGAGCAAGAAGAAGAAACTGAGATTCCCCTCCCCTGAATAAAGGCAGGATAAAATTTAAATAAGTTATTATTTGAAAACAAAGAAGAGGAAATTACTTGTCATACCCTTATTTCTTATTTTTATAGGAACAATGGAAAGTTTTCCACCATGAATGTGTTACCACACTGCCCTCACATGGGTCTTGGGGTTGAATTCATACTGCTTGTGTTATCTAAGAAACTCTAATTTCAGAAATTAAAATATAGTGTCCCCATCTTAGTAGCAATCTTAGAAAAAGCAAATCTTCTTTGGAAGAAACCCTTCCCTCAAGAATCCAGATTCCACATGATACCCATAGACACAGATTACTTAAATATGAGTTCACAATACAAAATTACAACAAAAAGAACACCAAGGCAAATATCCACAGTGAGAAATGACATAAAAAAGAAAGTAAAGAGATCTACAAAAAATATGTGTTATAACAATCAAATAAATCTATAGAATATACAGTTGACATATTTACAGAATAATTATTTTAAAATATTTATAGAATGATTATTTTTTACATGTTTATAAAAATTCAAATTGATATTCAAACCAAAAAAGAGATTTAGAGGAACTGAATAGAACTTACAGAATGAAATTTAATATTGTTAAAAGTTAAAATGCCATGAACAGACCAAACAGATTAGACACAAGTGAGGAAAAATTTGTAGTCTCTAAGTGAAATCTGAAAAAAAAAAAAAAAAATCACGGAAAATACCACACAGAGAGACAAAGATATAGAAGCACTGAAAAATATGTTGAGTCATGGAAGATAGAGAAGTCTTTATTATAGTTCCACAAGAAGAGAATAGATAAAATGATGAAAACTACTGTTAAAAGAAATAATAACTAAAAGGTTTCCAGGGTTAAATTAAAAGAGAATCCTCAAATTTGGGACACACAGCAAATCCTAAGCCATGAAATACTACATAAAATGGAATCCATATTTAGATGCACAGTAGTGAAACTAAAAAACACTAATGACAAAGAGATGATCTTAAAAGCAATCAAGAAGAAAAGAGAGATTACTTACCAGGGAACAACACTTGTACTGACAGAATTCTTAACAACAATGAACAAGGCCAAAATACATGGAATATCTTCAAAGTGCTGAAGGAAAATAACTGTTTAGATTTACTTATCCAGAAAAAGATATTTTTTACAAATGAGGAGAAAATAAAGACCTCTTCCCTAGACAAACAAGAACTGAGAGCTTATTACCAACAAATACAGACCGTCACCACATAGACTCTGGAAAATACTTTAAATTAAGGAAGGGAAGAAGGAAAGTGATATCAAAAGGAAGGTCTAAATTTTAGGAAGACAGGCTGAACAAACAAAATTGTTAAATAAATGAATAAACTTTTATAAACCATTATAGTAATATCTAGTTTGGAGAATATTTTTTTAAAAAATGTAAAATTTCAGGGTGCCTGGGTGGCTCAGTTGGTTAAGCAACTGCCTTCGGCTCAGGTCATGATCCTGGAGTCCCGGGATTGAGTCCCGCATCGGGCTCCCTGCTCAGCGAGAAGCCTGCTTCTCCCTCTGACCCTCCCCCCTCTCATGTACTCTCTCTCATTCTCTCTCTCTCAAATAAATAAATAAATCTTTAAAAAAATGTAAAATTTCAAAATTAGATAATTTAACTCCTAGATGGAAGATTAAGTAATTGGAGTAAAAATGTCCTAAGGTATTTTAATTCTTTAGGTAAGATAATATTGATTAACTCTAGATTTTAAGCATATATATTGAAGGGGAATCACAGAAGAATAGAAATGGAGTATGTAATTTCCAGTACAATAAAAATAGAACTTTTAATGCTGTGTAAAGTCTAAAGGGAAGGGGGAAAAAAGGATAAGCACAGAAAAATCAGGAAAAAATAAAATATAATATATTAATATTTAAATATTATATCAACTATATAAACATAACAATAAATATTAAATTTTTCATAAGTTTTGAACCCAGATAATATGTTATATAATAAAAGACCTACCTAAAATACACACAACAGTGAGAATGTACTTAATACCACCAAACTGTACACTTAAAAGTAGTTAAAATGGTCATTTTATGTAATGTATATTTACAAAAATTTTTTTAATTACAAGGCACTCAAAGAAACAGGAAAATGCAATCCACAATGAGGAAAAAAAAACATTCAATTAAAACCAACTCAAAACTGACACAGATGAAAGTTATAGTGGACAAGGACACTAAAAGTCAGTACAATATTACTATTGTCCATATGTTCCAAAGGTTAATTCAACATATGGAAGGCATTAACTAAGACACAAATCAGATTTCTAAAGATGAATGCTACAATATGTGAAGTGAAAAATACACTGAATAGAATTACAGCAGATTACTCATTGCAAAAGAAACAAATTATTGACCTTGAAAATAGAAATCATGTTAAAGAGAGAGAAAAAAGAATGGAATATCAGTGAACCATAGGCCAATTTCAAGAGGCCTGATTACATATATAAATTTGGAATCACCAAACGACAGAAGAGAGAAAAGGGACAGAAAAAAAAACTTTTGAGGAAATAATAACAAAACAACTTTTCCTAGTTTGATAACTAGTACAAACCTACAGATCCAGGAAGCTTAAAGAATCCCAGGCATAAAAAATATGAAGAAAACTACACCAAAGCACACAGTAATCAAATTGCTCAAAATCAGTGGTAAAGAAAAAAATCTCAAAAGCCGCCAGAGAAAAAAGACACACAGGAAGAATATTAAGAATGATCATAAATTTTTCATAGGAAGCAATGCAAGTGAGGAGAAAATGGAGCAACATTTTAGAGTACTAAAAGCAAAAATCCTGTCATCTAGAATGCTATATGCAGCAAATATAACTTTTAAAAAAGGAGGCAAAATAGACTTTGGGGAACAGAGAAAAGCTGAAATAATTTATTACCTGATGACCCACACTGCAGGAAATTTTCAAGAGAATCTTTCAGGCAGAAGGAAAATGATACCAGATAGAAATATGGATCTACACAAAGGAATGAAGACATAGGATGTTGTAACTAGATGGCAAATATGTAAGATTTTCTTCAGTATTTAAACATCTTTAAAAGATAACTGACTGATAAAATATTTATATCTTTTCAATATTTAATATTTAAAAATAAAATACAAAATTAAAATAAAGAAATATTCTAAAACTGCTTTAATCACAAAATTAGATTAGTTAAATTCAGTTAGGTATGTTCACTATGTAATAACATTAATACAATAGGTAAAATTATAGCATCACACAATAACACAAATGCTGGGAGGAAGAAATGGAAGTTTACTATTGCAAGACATTTATACTATATGTGAAGTGCCATAATATCACTTGAAGGTAGAATGTAATCAGTTAAAGGCATATGCTATAGCTCCTATAACAACCACAAAAACAACAACAAAAAGAGTTGTAGCTAATAAGGATGTAACATGGTATCATAAAAATTAGTAATTTCTCCAAATGGTAAAAGGGGAGAAAGGGAAGGAATACAAGAAATAAAATATGAAGAAAAGTAGAAAACAAATAGCAAATTGATAGATTTCAACCTAAGCATGTCAATAATCAAATGTAAATGGTCTCAATCTGACAATTAAAAATAAAGATGGTCAAACTGGAGAAAAAAAGCAACATAAATATATGCCGCCTATAAGAAACATACTTTAAATATAAAGATGAATAATTTAACAGGAACATAATGGGAAAAGATACATGGTACTAGTACTAATTGAAAGAAGTCTGGAGAGACTGTATGAATAGCCGACATGGTAAATCTGAGAGAAAAATTATTACCAGAAGTAAAGAACTTTATTTCATAATGATAAAGGAGTGAATTCATAAAGAGGATGTAACATTCCTACAGGTTTGTGCCCTTTATACCTGAGCTTCAAAATATGTGAAGCAAAAACTGATAGAACTACAAGGAAAAAGAAACAAATTTACAGTCATAGTCAGAGATTTTACTACACCTCGTCAACAGTAGAAGTACACAGACAATCAACAAGTACATAGAAGATCTGAACAACACTATCAACCAACTCAACCTAGTTGACATTTGTTGAACACTCCAAAGAACAGAAGAATACACACCATTTTCAAGTACACATGGAATATTTTCCAAGTTAGTCCTCTATCAGAATAACATATCATGTCTCAATAAATTTGAAAGATCTTAACCCATACAAAATATGTTCTCTGACCACAAAAGAGTGAAATTAAAATTCAATTATAGAAAGATATCTGGAGGGCGCCTGGGTGGCTCAGTTGGTTAAGCGACTGCCTTCAGCTCAGGTCATGATCCCAGGGTCCTGGGATCGAGTCCCGCATCAGGCTACCTGCTCTGCAGGGAGCCTGCTTCTCCCTCTCCCACTCCCCCTGCTTGTGTTCCCTCTCTCGCTGTGTCTCTCTCTGTCAAAGAAATAAATAAAAATCTTAAAAAAAAAAAAAAAAAGAAAGATATCTGGAAAATCCTCAAATATTTGGAAATTGATTAGCACATTTCTAAATAACCCACAGGTCAAGAAGCAATCTAAAAAAATTTATGATGTATTTTGAACTAAATGGAAATTAAAACCTTCACAAAAGAAGATAATAAGCACATATGACTCCCGTAAGCTAAGCATTTTAAAAGATACTCCCGGTTATACACAAATTCTTCTAAAGTAATTAAAAGGAGGGATTACTTCCTATCTCAGCACAGGCTACTATAACAAAATACCATAGACTGGATGGCTTAAGCAAAAGACATTTATTTCTCACAGTTGGAGAGGCTCAGCAGTCCAAGATCAAGGCCAAACTGGTTCCTGATAAGATCTCCCTTCCTGGCATTCAGAGAGCTATCTTTCCATTGTGTCCTTAGTGGTAGAGAGAGAGCTCTTGTCTCTCACCCTCTTTTAATAAGAACACTAGCCCCATTACGGATCCCTCAAAATCTCATCTAAACTGAATTAACTGCCCAAAACCGTGGCCTCCTGCTGCATCACATTGGGGATTGAATTGAATTTCAAAGGGACACGAACATAGTCCATAACTCTGTGCCAACTCTTTCTATAACAACAGCAATACCCTGATACCAGATAAAACAAGGGAAAATATTACTGGAAAACAACAGGTAAGTGTGACCATAGATGCAAAAATTCAAAGGAAAATTTTAGTAAATGGAATCTATCAATATTTAAATTAAGGATGATACATATGTCCAAGTGGGGTTTAACCCAAGAATGACAGCTGATTTAATATTTCACAAAAATCAATATTACCATATTAAATACTGAAAAAGAAAAAATTTTGATCATCTCAGTTGGCACAAAAAGCCTTTTTGCATCATCAAACATCTGTTCCTGTTTAAATCTCTGAGAAAGGAGGAATAGAAGAAACACTCGTCTATCCAATAAATGTTTGTTTTGTTTGTAGCATCTACAAACAAAACAAGAGAAAACAAACAGAATCCAGCAGCTAACATTGTATTTAATGGTGAAAATCTGCATGCTCTCCTCCAAGACCAGGAATAAGACAAGAACGTCCACTTTAACTACTTCTAATCAACCTTTCCCTAAAGGGTTTGGCCAGTATAATAGGTGAGCATGATCTTGGGTTATAGTAAGAAATACATATTTGGTTTCTCACACAGAGTTCCTAAAACCTTTGTAATTTCCTGAGTGATTGAGGTGAGAGGAGTGTACTTTATTATGCATAACAAGCCCCTTTCAAACATACCAGAGTTTATGCTAATAAGGTGACTTTGATCAGCCTCTAAATAGCTTCAGGATGGGGGCTGCTTGCCAGGGGAATCAAACATATGATTACAGGGTTGGAAACTTCAAGCCTTCCCCCATGACCCAGGGCCAATGATCTAATCATCATGCCTATATAATGCAGACTGTATAAAAGTGCTAAAAAGGAGGTTCAGAAGGCTTCTGCTTTGATGAATGCATCCATGTGCCAGGAGGGTGGCACACCCCATACTCCATGGACACAGAGCTCCTATGCTTGGGAACTTTTCAGACCTGGCCTATATACCTCTTCATCTGGCTGTTCATTGGTATCCTTTATAATATTCAGTATAATAAACCAGAAATAATAATAAAGTGTTTCCCTGGGTACTGTGAGACATTATAGCAAATTACCAAACCTGGGGAAAGGGGTCTCATGGGAACCCTCAATCTGTAGCCAACTTGAAGGGAAGTGTGAGTAACTTAGAGACCAACCACTTGTAATTGGCATCTGAAGTACGGGCTGTCTTTTGATACTCATCCCTTAATCTGTGGGGTCTGAGCTAATTCTGGATAATTAGTGTCAAATTTGAATTAAATTGTAGTTCATCCAGTTGGTGTCTACAGAGAATTGGAGAATTGCTTGGTGTGGAAAAGCCACACATTCAGTGTCAGAAATGTTGTGAGTTGCGTGCCTGGGTGGCTCAAACGGCTGCATGTCTGCCTTCGGTTCAGGTCATGATCCCAGGATCCTGGGATTGAGTCTTGCATCTGGCTCCCAGCTCCACAGGGAGTCTGCTTCTCCCTCTGCCCCTCCCCCCACTTGTTCTCTCAATCTCTCTCTCTCTCTCATCCTCTCTCTCAGATGAATGAATGAAATCTTTAAAAAAAATGTTATGAGTAGAAAAAAAAATGTTGTGAGTAGAGAATCAGATATCATTTAGCAAGTAATACAAATAAAAATATTCCAGCTTGGAAAGGAAGAAATGAAACTGTCTTCATTCACATATGTCATGATCATCTATGTAGTAAATCTGACAGAATCTTCAGAAAACTATTAGAACCACTAACTACATTTATCTAGTTTGCCAAATATATAAGTTCAACATATAAGACCAAATTGAATTTTTATCTAATACCAAGGAACAATTAGAAATTGAAATTTAAAAAGTAATACCATTTGCAATAGCATCAAAGAGTATGAAATATAGTATTTAAGGATAAGCCTGACCAAGATGTGTAAAAGCTATACACAAAAAAGTACAAAACATTGCAGAGAGAAATGGAAAAAGGCCTGAATAAATAGGAGATCTACTATGTTCATGGACTAGAGAAATCGTTATTGCTAAGATATCAGTTCTCCTCAAACTGATATATACTTCAACATAATCTAGTCACAATCCAAAAAGGCTTTTTTGCAGAAATTGATAAACTAAGTGTAAAATTCATATGGAAATGAAAAGTACCTAGTATAACCAGAACAACTTTGAAAAAGAACAAAGTCAGAGAGCTAAAACTACCTGATTTCAAGACTTAGAAAGCCACAAGACAGTGTGATATTGGCATAACAATAGACAAATAGCTCAACAGAACAGTACAGAGAGTTCATAAATAGGCCCATACAAAATGATATTCCAGAAAGACAAAAGGAAATTTAGTGGTGCTGGATAAGAACATGAATATCTGTATGCAAAAAACAGAAAAGAACTTCAGTCTATATCTCACACCATATACAAAAATTCCATCAAAATGTATTATAGACCTAAATGTGTAACCTAAACTATAAAACTTCTAGAATAAAACACTATAAGCCTTTGGGATATAAAAAAAATTTCTTAGATGCAACACCAAAACTATAGTCCATAAAAGAAAAATGTCAATAAATTATTCATCAAAATAAAAAAAATGTCCTCCCTTTAAAACAGAACAACCAAAAACAAAAACATCTCTTCAAAAGACAGCAAGCACTGTAAAGAGAATGAAAGAACTTGTATTCAGAATATACAAAGAATTCTCAATAAAGAAACAAACTACCCAGTTTTTCTAAATGATAAAAACATTTTAGCACTTACCAAAGAAAATATATGAGTGATAAGTAAGTATATGATAAGGCAGTCATCATTAGTCATTAGGGAGATATACATTAAAACCACAATGAGAAATAATTAACACATAACACTGTATGTCAACTATACTTCACTGCGAATTGTGAAAGACTGTTGAATCACAGACCTATGCCTCTGAAACAAATAATACATTATATGTTAAAAAAAAGAAGAAGAAGAAGATAGCAGGAGGGGAAGAATGAAGGGGAGGAGATCGAAGGGGGAGACGAACCATGAGAGACGATGGACTCTGAGAAACAAACTGAGGGTTCTAGAGGGGAGGGGGGTGGGGGGATGGGTTAGCCTGGTGATGGGTATTAAAGAGGGCACGTCCTGAATGGAGCACTGGGTGTTATATGCAAACAATGAATCATGGAACACTACATCAAAAACTAATGATGTAATGTATGGTGATTAACATAATGTAATAATAAAAAATAAATAAAAATAAAATTGTGGATTCTGCCAAATAATAATAATAATAATAAATTTTTTAAAAACCGTAAGAGAAAATACACAGATACTATAATGTCTAAAATTAAAAAGACTGACCATACTATGTACTGATAAAAATGCAGAAGAACAGGAAATCTCAAACATTGGTGGGGGGAATGTAAAATAGAATGACCACTTAGAAAAAACACTTTAGCAATTTCTTTAGAAGTTAAACAACTATATACCATATGATACAGATACAGCCTTCACAGGTTTCTACCCAGAAAAATAGAAGCACATGTCCACAAAAATACTTGCACAAGAATGTTTGCAACTTTATCTGTAATGGCATAAAACTGGAAACAACCCAAATGTCTATCAACAGGTAAATGGATAAACAAACTGTGGTATATTATACAATGAAATACTATTTAGCATAAAAATAATGAACTATTAATGTGTGAACTTATCTCAAGTAATTATACCCAGTGAAAGAAACCAGGACTCCCCACCACCAAAAAAAGGGATAATTGTATAATCACACTTATATAAAAATCTAGAAAAATGTGAACTGAGGTATAGTTACAGAAAGCAGATCAGTGGTTGCCTGGGGGTGGAGGAAGAGCAAGAGTTTTAGGCTAGGATTATAAAGAAGAATAAGAAAATGTAGGGGTGATGAATAAGTTCATTATCTTGATTGTGCTCATGGTTCACAAATATAAAACTATGTCAAAATTTAGCAAATTATTCCCTTGAAATATGTGCAAAATTTAACAAATTGTTATATCAATTATACTACAATAGAGCCCTTTTTAGGTGTTCTGAAATAAAGCATAAACACTAATACACATATATTACAAGGGATATCTTTTAAACTACTACTAAGAAAAAGAAAGAAAAAAGTAAAAATATTAGCCAATCTAGCAAAGCAAAGAAAAAAGTGAAACAGGGCGTGGAGAGTAAACACAGTAAACAAGACATAAAAATTAAGATTATAAAAATATGACCGGGGCGCCTGGGTGGCTCAGTCGTTGAGCGTCTGCCTTCGGCTCAGGTCATGATCCCAGGGTCCTGGGATCGAGCCCCGCATCGGGCTCCCTGCTCGGCGGGAAGCCTGCTTCTCCCTCTCCCACTCCCCCTGCTTGTGTTCCCTCTCGCTGTGTCTCTCTCTGTCAAATAAATAAAATCTTTAAAAAAAAAAAATATGACCAAATATGTAAGTAACCATAACAAATGTGGATGGTTTAAATTCTCCTATTAAAAGTTAAAATTCTCAAAGTTAATAAAAATCAGCTATATCTTGTCTATTAAAAAGCTGTAGCTTCTCTGTAAAAGGTATACCTAAAATAAAATGTCACAGAGAATTGAAGACAAATGATGACATATCAGGCAAATACTAACCAGTGGAAGGATGGACTGGGCAGCCAAGGAGGTAAAGGGTTCAGATTTCCCATCAATAGAGAACTTACCATTCACATGCAAGGAGTGCAATTGGCTGATGGCCTCCAGTTGTTAAGGCCTTCAGGATCCATCTCAGCTTTTGAGCTGAGGTCCTACACTTTCTAGCCAATAACTAAACATTTTGCCACTTGTGGTCATGAAAGATTCTTCTTAGAAACAATCTTTGCTCCAGGGTTTATCACTGGTTTGGCCAAGACTTTGACAGTTCTATATCTGGATCTGAGGCTCTTGTATCCTGCTTCCTCCCCTTTCCTTTCACAGGTTTCATTTAGATCAGTGTCATGGTCTGAAGACTTTCCCTCCCCTACCCTACTTCCTGCCCCTTTAATCTTTCACAAATATAACCCCTCTCTCCCAAATAACCTTTATTGCTCCTAACTCCATCTCAACCTCTGCTTCCTGGAGGACCTAACTGACACACCTGGTTCAGCTTCTAGATTTTTCTGATTCAACAGATCTAAAGTGGATTTGAGTAATCTATATAATTTTTTATTTCCCAACATGATTCTCATGTTTGACCACATTTAGCACCCCTGTAGGGGAAGATTTTAATGCATTTGTTTCCTGTGCAACATAATTTAACATTTAAAAACTATTTTGAAGTCTTTAAAGCGTCATTTATATGGCTGTTTGAGATATATTATCAAGTTAAGATGTAAACACAATTTTGCTTTTTTTTGTTTTTCAGTGATAGTTAAACAGATATTTTTGAACCCAGTTAACTATGAGCCTCATCCCACCCAGGGATGGATGAAGAATTAAGAAAAGGTAAAGGACACGGTTTGATGTCTATTGTTGTGCACTGCTTGGTAATATTTATATGGGGAAGTTTAATGTTTTGGGGGCTTAGCCAAGTGGTGTCAAATTGGTTTGGTCAAAATCATGTGCTAAATGTGATTAGATTAGTTTACCTCCAAAAGAAACTAAGAATCTTTTTAATGATAAAGCCTAGTGTAGCCAAAAATGTCTGGAGAGGGGAAAACATTGACAAAAGAGCTGTCTTAATTGTTTCACATGGCAAAATGGACAAATGAATGGATTTTGTTTTAATTTCTACCATGATGAAAATTTTTAATATTTTTCCTGCTATGGAAAAGCAGACTTATTTTTTTCATAAATTTTTATAAATAAAATATATTTTTCATAAGATTAAAAACAATTAATATACACATTCTTAATACTATATTCCACAGAAAAATTGAGGGCAAGGGTCATGTCATCCCTTGGCCATTCTCTTAGCACAGAGACCATATTTTATGGATACCCAAGTTCTTCCCCGTAATGCATATTTAGCTGCTTATATACTCAGTGAACATCTGTTATTTGCTAAATACCTCACAATAAAATGTACATCATAAAAATACACAATTTCAGTTTATCGTATATGAAAAACTATTAGGCATTAGCTATCAATCTCTATTGAGATATGAGTTCAGAAAGTAATTCCTCACATGTGTTCCCTCTCTCTTATTCCTGCTTTCTCATCAACATGACAGGAAAACATAAATCCAGTTTTGTCAAATAGTGTAATTTTTATTATAATCTTACATCACATTAGTTAACTGGTTGATTAAAAACAAGAGGTGGGAATCTTGCAGATATTAAAATAACAGTATATGGAAAGGCACATTCAAACATGGTTGAAGGGAATGTCAATTGATACAATTGGACATATCAATCAATAAAAAATGCACAAACCCTTTTGACCTGAAATTCCACTCAGGGAAATTATTCTATAAATATACTTAAACAAATATAAAGAGATCTATCCACAAGAAACATTCTATGTGGTATTGTTTATAATACCAAAACAAACAAATAAAACTTAAAACAATCTAAATGTCTACCACTAGGACTGTAGTTAATTAAATTATGACATAACCATACAATGGAATTTTATAACCATTAAAAAGAATGAGGTAGCTCTGCTTGTATTGATATAAAAGATCTTCAAGACCTATCATATTATTAGCTTTCTATAAGTGCAGAAGAGCATCATGATATGTTCCCATTTGTGTCTTGACAAGGATATGTGTTTATATATGTAAATAGACTTATGAATGCACACCCATACCTTGGTGTACAGATATATATACATAAAATTTTCTGGAAGAATACATAAAATATGTTGATTCTTCCTTCTGCAGAGTTCTTTCTTGAAGAAATTCAGTTTTCATTATCTACTATACTAAACAATTTGAATATTTTATCATAGCATTTGCTTTCTTTGTAATAATATCAGTTCTTCAGAGAACTAGCTAATAGCAGCTAACATCCTAAAATTTTAATATATAAGGATATGTATGAAAACCTTTTTAAAATCTCTATCTTCTCAGAATCCTTGAAAAGCTAATTCCAAAATAGGTTTTCCATACTAGAACTCTAAGAAAATCAAAATAGTAGTCCTGCTGTATCTTTATTCATTTGTTCTGTTGCTAGATTCCAATAACTTATGAAGTATGGAGACACAGCCCATCAACTTCATTTTGTAAAACCTGAAACCTCTTCACTTGCTCACAGTATCATAGAGTGGATTGTTCTTCTCTGTGTAGCTGGCATAAGGCTGCATTTCCTCCTAAGAAAGAACTCAAAGTCAAAATCAATTCAAAAAAGCTGGAAGTCATCAACCACTTATGTTTTTCTCACAGGTGCCCCCAGATTTAGTATCTACAAGAGTGCTTATATTTGTGTCTCTGGGCTTACATGGCCGTAAGAGAAAGACTGTTTTCTATTATTTTGTCAAAAAATTTATTGATTATTTAAGTTTCAGTGTGAGATGATAATGTTGCGTGACAGTAGGAATGGAGAAGAATGAAGTAACATGAGAGGTATTTCAAAGGACAGGGTCAAAGACTTGGTAAGGTACTGGCTATGAGATTATGGAGCAGAAGAGGATTTAAAAGCAAGTAAGAGGGAAATGATGATGATATGGAGAAAGGGAAGTCAAGAACTGGCGATGGTTTCATGGGGGAGGAAAGACCAATTCAGTTTCTCCAAACATTATAGTCCAAATTTGGCAAACATGTGTTTTGTAAGATCCAGTTCTTGAAATGAAAATATTGCTTGGAATGTGTATAAATAGTATAAGGTAGATAATTAATAAAACACGTACACCTGAGTACTAGCATTATGAAATTAGAATTTTTGCTTTTTAATTAAAATACTAATATTGAGGCAAATTACAAATTGCATGGCTATATTTTCACTTTGAGGCTTGAAAGTTTGCAAATATTCTTTTTAATGTTATCTTACCTCCTCAACAACTGAAGTAGCTTCCATTTTTTTTAATTTGCATTTTCTGCAAAAATAAAAATAAGCTGGAGTGAATGTAGAAAACATCATTATTTAATGAAAAATGGGAAAACAAAACAGTATATTATTGACAAGGGTGGTTCATTTTTGATAGAAGCCATAATAAAGCAGAAAAGAATTACCAGAAATAAGAATGTTACTTGTAGTTAATACACCTAAATGACATAATTCTGGATATGGGGAGAGGAGTGAAATTATGCAACAGAAGCATGATATATGGAATAAATGTGACACATCCTTATTGGTACATAATATGAATTATTGTAATTCTTTTCTCAAATACAAATTAGCATACAATGTCTCTACCAGGATCTTGCCCTAAATGGCCTATTTCACTATGCTTGCATGGCTAAGTAACCAAGCAAAAATCCCTCTTGTCATTTAAAGTAGTCCAAATCTAACACCTTTAGGACACACTTTTTGATTATGGGAGAGTTGATGTTAACATATTAATTTTAGCCCATCAATTCCATATATCTGACCCCGTCTAGCCCAATTAAACTAAGAAAAAACATCACTCAATACCTGCAGCAATCGATTTTCAAAATGGATCCCACAATGAATCCCACAATGATCAAGGTAATCAAAATAGAGGAGGTGATAGCTAAAATAGTTAATTTCAGTGGTGATTGGTCACCTGTAAATATAGACACAAAAATATATGGTTTAACTCTGGTGCATCCAGATAATGGAATATTATTTAGCACTAAAAAGAAATGAGCTTCATGAAAAGACGTGGAGGAAATTTAAATGCATATTACTCAGTGAAAGCAGCCAATCTGACACTGCTACATTCTGTATGATTCCAATTATATAGACATTCTGGAAAAAGCAAAACTATGGAGACAGTGTGAAGATCAGGGGTTGCTAGAGGTTAGGGTAGAGGGAAGAATGAGTAACTGGAGCATAGAGGACCTTTAGATAGTGAAACTACTCCATGGGAAGCTACAATGGTGGATATATGCTACTTCTACATTTGCTAAAACTCATAGAATGTACACCTAGAGTGAACCATAATGTAAATTACAAACTTCGGGTGATAATGTTGTGATAATATAGGTTCATCAGTTCTCACAAATATACCAGTATGGCATGGGTGATGTAGAGAGAGGGGGAGACCGTGCATGTGTTGGGGCAGGGGTAATATGGGAACTCTCTGCACTTTCCACTCAATTTTGCTGTGAACCTAAAACTGCTCTAAAAACTAAAGTCTATTAAATATATATACACATATATATATGTAACTAAATAAATGTTCAAGGATGTCTCAGAGTTCATGAAGTTCACTTCTGTGATTTTATTTTAAACAGTTTTGACTCATTAATAGTTCAAATCATTGTTATAATAAAATTGCTTTATTAATTCTGATTCTAGGGTGTTTAGCAAGACATCATCCCAAGTCAAAGTTTTGGGGCTTTAAGGATTTATGAATGATGAATTCCTACAGGAGAGATGTGCAGACTAAATTTCTCAGTTACAGTAATAGCAGGGTGTTTCTCATCTCCAATATTCAGAAGTAAATGGGGAATTGTAAAAAAGGTAATTGGAAAAACAACCTAATTCTGAAGTCACCTTTCTTCCAGGTCCTTGAAACTGACATGAATGCATGGCAGCAACTTTCAATTATTTATTAACTCTGGCAGCAATATAAAGCTCAGTCTGACAAGAGAAGTCAACAAAGGAATTGCCAGCTCTGGGAATCAGTGGTTCTAAGACCTTGTTCCTGCTGTACCCTGAATTGGGCTGAGGGCAACAGATGGAGGTAAGTGGAAGCTAAGCAGGCTGGCGTCCTCTCCCTCCACATTCCTTCAACAGTTTGTTTTTAAACATTGCATTTCTGTGTCTTTTATTTGAAAAAGAAAAAATTGTTTTACAGTTAAAATCAACAACATTGTCTTGAAATCCCCTCTTTCAAATTAATGCACTTTCTTTCATTGGAAGTATAGCCACAGAGGCTGAGGATCTGCCCTGCAAAGAGACAGGAAGGAGACCCCAGCACTGGCTGAGAGTGAATGAGACAGTCCCTTAAGTCTGAGCATCCATAAACATGACATCATATTGTAATACCAGGTGGTCAGATTGCATACATAAGCAGAGCACAATTAGTCTCCTCAGTATATAATACTAAAATCTTTTTTTTAAATCAGCTTAACAGTGGATATTGGAAAATGGTGGTTTAAAGACATGGATTTTTCTCTTCTCTCTTCTTAAACTTTACTAAATTATCAGTAGGAAAATTTTCTAAGTATAGACTTTCTAAATATAGACAACGAACATGGATGAAGATAAGCAGATGAAAAATTTCAACTTGTTCTTAGGTGAAAAATGTACAGAAGAAGGCAAATAATTTACAGTAGAATAAGTAAGAATCTTAGTGTCCATAGCACACCAAGAAGACTCTAGAATAGGAAAGGTCAAATATATAAAAAGGGGCAAATGGGGGGTGAAGTGTAAGTTAAAAGTTGGAAGCCTTTTTGAAGGTCTGTATTAAGAAGAGGTAGGCTGCCAAGTCCACTCCCACCCTGTGCAGCCAGGTCACTTCACCTTCCTCAAACAGCAGGAAACAGGAAGTTTGCCCAGAAAAGGTGAACGGGAAAGATTCCAGAGTCAAGGATCCAGACATAATGGAGGGTGGAGAGGAAGTACCAGACTGAAGAGAGGTATTAAAGAAAAGTCTGAGTTCTGAACAGTCTCTCTCTCTCTCTCTCACACACACACACACGCACACACACACGCGCGCGCACACACACACACCTCTTCTTCTCTGCTCCCATAACACTAATAGTCAAGGTTATCCCTCTTAGACAATAGACTGGAGAGTTATTTTCTGCAGAACCTGAAAAGCCTCAGAGAAAGAATTTCAGATAACTAAAGAATCCGTATCTAAAAATTGTTTTTTCATTTACCTCCTTTCAGACTATTGAAGCTAACTAGTTGACAGGACCACCCACAGATAACATAGCTTCCAATCAGTTCATTTTTGAAAGTTCACTTTGAAATGAATGGATAACCAAGGATTACCAGAGAGTAAAGGAAAGCTTCATGCATAAAACAAAGAGATTAAAACTAGTAAATGTCTGGAAGGCAGAAGGAACTCAGATTAAACAGACATGGAATCAAGCAGAGCACTGTGGGAAAGAATGCCCAGGACAATCGTTGTGCAGCAGGTCTAGTGACTGCCCAGGCCAGATTAGAACAGAGTATGTAAAACTCAAGAAGGGATGTCTTCAAAAAAAAAAAAAAAAAACAGAACTGATGGATTACCCAATAAATTTGACCATGTGGAAAGTAGGATTAATAGGGGTTTTCTAATTTTGTCACTGAGCTTAATGATAATTAACAATAAGTACATATTTTTTTTAAGATTTTATTTATTTATTTGAGAGAGAGAGTGAGAGAGAGCACGAGAGGGGAGAGGGTCAGAGGGAGAAGCAGACTCCCCGCTGAGCAGGGAGGCCGATGAGGGACTCGATCCCAGGACTCTGGGATCATGACCTGATCCGAAGGCAGTCGCTTAACCAACTGAGCCACCAAGACACCCCATAAGTACATATATTTTTAAGGAAACTAAAGAGTAAAGTTTAAATCAATCACAGAGACTACTATAATATATCTAAGAAATTATAGGAAGAACCTGGAGAAGAAAATCCCACCAAACTAAAAATCTGTGAAGAAAATGTATGAGTGACTTGATCCTACTTCTAAATGCACAAAGATTTCTTTAAAAATACAATTTAGTCTTCTCCTAAAACCAGAAGTATTAATTTAAAAGTACACTACTCAAGCCAACTTACTACTTGTATAGAGTGGACATTAAATTATTAAATTATTTTTCATTTCACTTTATTAAATAATAAACTTCGCTCTGAAATATGGCTTTAAGGAGGAGAAGGACATAAAAAAGAGGGTGGGGAGATTATGCTTGAGAGAAATTCTCTGCACACTCCTGTTTCATTCGCCTGTAACTTCTCTGAAAGAATGAACATATCAAGCAAAAACTGGAATTACTAACCTGGATTCAGCTCTAAGGACACAGTCTTGTTGCCGGTCACGTGGGAGACAGAGCAGGACACGTTAGACACCTGGCGGTCCTCCCAGTGGCATGTACTCAGGACGGTCACTGTGCCATTGCCCAACTGTTGTTCCGCAGTGTGACAGTCTCCCCCTGGGGTCCAGGAGATCTGTGCAGCTGGCTTCCCTGCAGCCCTGCACACCAGGGTTCCATTGCTGCCTCGAAACAGGGTCACCTCGGGGGGGCACTGCAGAGATGCAGGGGAAATGCTTCAGGCTTAACACATGGGGTATGGAATAGAGAGAGATTTGGTTCAGTCCCAGATCTGCTTCTCTGACGTACCACAATATGTCATGCTCCTTACCTAACACTTGGAGGTGATATCCAAAACCAAAATTCCCATCAGGTGCGGCCACTTCACACCTGTAATATCCATCATGAGTGGTGGCCACGGGATCAATCTGAAGGGCAGGATTCTGATCGGGTCTGGACTCCCAGGATATTCTCTCGTCGGTACAGTTCCTTTCACTGGTCTCATTGTTATCTCTCCTGTAGGCTCTAATGCAGGAAGGCTTGTCTCTGAGGTTTATTTCCCACCTTATTATCAGCACATTGGTTAAGCCGACAGGAGGGCAAGTGAGCACAGCCTTTGTAGCCACAGGTACAGACTGAGAAGTGTTAGCTGGACACACACACAAGGAGAAAGAAAAGAAAAGCTTGATAAAAAACTTCAGGTGTTAAATTTTCCACAACATATTACATAAAGTAGTACTAGAACACGACTTTGCTGGTGATCCTATCCCAAAATATTAGGCTTACATAAAAAATTAAACATGAACCAAATGGTATATAACACATTAAACCTAATCCAAAGATGAAACCATTTGTCTCCTATATTCTGTGTTATTAGATAAACTTTATTTATTATATGTATGAGAAATATTTTAAGGGTCTAAAATCGCTTCAGAAGTTCTGTATAAAACAAACAAGAAAACACAATTTAAATTAAAGGACAAAGTCATCTAAATCTAATCTTTTGGTAGTAGAAATTATTAGATTTATCTTACAACTGGTTCTCCTCAGGACAGAAAGTGGAAAAATTGATGATGTGGTTTTCTCCTCCTAAGTTTTGATCGGAGAGACTAAATCAGTAATATCAGAATGAAATGCCTATCCCGAAGGGTGCCACTTCGGACAAACATAAATAAAAAGCATAAGATGGCATTCAGGTTGAACAAACTGGACTTTTTAAAGCTACTTTTTATTTGGAGAATCACAAAGTCAGTAAAACCAACAGATCTTCCTTCCTTCCTACTGAGTCACACATATACTGCCAAACAGTCCCACTATGAACTTTGCTCACAGATGTTGTTTCTATACATTCTACCTAATTATGAGGATTAAATGAAGAAGTTCACTGCTTTTGCCCATCGTTAATGTAAAAGTAAAGCCCTGCAACCTATGATTTTTCTCCAATATAGAAGCCTCAGCTCTCCCATAAACACACATAATGCATCCATGACTGGGAGGGCTTTGCTGAGAAAGGATTAGGGGCATCAGGTACCACATACTGTAACCCAGGAGAATGGCGGGGAGCTCATCACTTTAACGTGAGCAGAACAAGCTGTGGGGGGCTAAGTTGTTATGTGGGTGAACCTCGTTGTGCTAAACTGTGTATGTGAGGTCTCTCCTCTCCTCTTCTGTATCACTTGCCTCTTCTGTGATGGACTCAAGACCTTGCACTTCACAGCCAAATCAAGATCCCACAACTGCAGGAAGCAAGTGGGGGTGGATTTTAGAGCAGATCTGAGAGGCAGTTAAATCCATGCTCCTTCCACCACTGCAGGTGGCTTCCCACCCTAGGCAACCTGGCCAAGGCTCAGAGGCCAGCAGCAACATAGCTGCTTGGAGAACAGCTAGGGCTGGGTGTGGGTGAGCACACATGTGCCCAAGGGCAGGAGGCTGAAGATGAACGCAGAAAGAGAAGAGGCTGGTGAGGAGCATGTTGTGAGTGCTCTCTGTTTGCACTTCAGCTTGTGAACAGTCTAAGGCTTTAATATTTTGCCTGATACTTATTCTCAAGATCTGACTCTATTATTTTAAAGGAACCTACGAGCTGATCAATTAAACATATGCATTTTAACAAGGGCACAGTCTCCAGTGAAGTAGCTCCATCAGTGAGGATCCCAAGCACCATGGGTAGTCTCTGTTCTTTCACCTTGCTCTGCTCTATGACCCTCCAGCAATCCCCCTTCACCTACAATGAGACTTCTTATGTGATTGCTGTTATTCGCCCTTTCCAATCCTCTTCTTTCTCTTTTCATACCTGTTGTGATCATTTGCCAATGGCCAGTCACTCCCGCACACTCAGTGGGTTGGCACCTGTCCAACAAATATAATCTCCACACACCCTGTGATCAGCTATGGCGATTTCACCTCCAGCTTCACAGAGGGACAGTGGGTAGATTCTCATATTTGCTCCAGAACGAGCAGTTGATGTCCCAGCGTTGCTGCATCCTGTGTCTGTGAGTACCCCCCAGTCTCCTGCAGCCTTCTGCACACAAATCCCTTTTCCTTTCTGTTCTCACTGCCTCACCCTAGCTTAAGACCCCATCACCACACACCTGGATCACTACAGAAGCCTACCACCATCTGTCTCTCTCTCGAAACTCTCCTCTCCTCAGTCCATACCTTACCTTGCAGCCAGGTACATGATTCTGTAACCCAGGGGTGACCCTCTCCACTCTGACACCCTTTGGAGATCTCTCACTGCCTGAAGACAACACTTACATGTCTTTGTACTGGCTTTGAAAGCCCTCTTTTTCACATTGACTCACCTTGGCAACCTTATCATGCCTGTGTCACCCCAACACTTCAAAAAGGAAACAGCAAGCACAAGTGCCTATCTAGGTCTTCCCTCAATGGTTCTTGGAGTCTGGGATGCCTACACAGCACCCTCTGTCTATGAAAATGCTCCTCTTCCTTCAAGAGCCAGTTCACATGCTGCATCCTCCTGAAGCCTTCTCAGAGCCTTGGTGCTCTCTCTCCCTCCTCTACATCCCCGGCACACCTGATGTGAGGGCTTATCTCCTCTATTTTACAGGGTATCTGTGCTTATTTCTGGGTTCCCCCACAAAACTGAACCCCTTTAGGGCGCCTTGGCAGTCTAGCTCACCTTGCTCATCTCTGTGCTCCCCACAAAGCCTGGCACAGTGCCTGATAGAGAGAGCTCCATAATCTTCCCATGGAAGAACTGCTTTGGGGGAGGAGGACCGGGGTCATTCAGGGTCCCCCACACCACAGCATTCAGATCACCATACTCTTCAACTGGGCTCAAGGCTGGCCCCCTGACCAGACCATCAACTACGTTTCTAAGGAAGTTCCACACTTCCTCCCTTTAGTTCTGGCTTCTAGAAAAAAATTAAAAAGCATATTACCTTCCACAGGAGGTGTGAGCCTGCTCTGCTTTCCTTCCACAGATGACCTATTTGTTGTAGCTAGAAAATATTCAAAGAAAAGTAAATGAAATCAATTTTAGGTGCCTAAATGGAGTGCAAGCCACTATGTATCCACAAATCGTACAGACACCATGATAGAAAATCAGTTAACTGTAACTAAATTCCACAAAAAGCTTTGCAAAACAGAAATTAGAAGTTATTTCATCAAGTGGAAAAACATGTTAACACTTGAAAATTATGTTAGAAACCCTTAATCAATTATTCCATTTATGGGACACCATACTGTATACTTGACAACAGTTTTGTACAAGGTAGCCTGACTCCATCACTTTCTTAATCATAGTGGATTGGTCCATCATGGGTACCTCACATGAGCTGGGCTGAGTATAGTGCTTTCTAGACATGACACCCCCAGATTAAAGTTGCTTGATTCAGTTGTGAGCACCTCACCCAGATGCCAATCAGATTACTTTCTCAAGAATTTTGGAACCAGTTTGAGAAGAAGGGTTCATCCCTCTTTTTCCCTCATTTTTCCTACTGCGATGGCTAATTTTATGTGTCACCTTGGTTAGGCCATGGCTCCTCACTATTTAGTTAAACAGTATCCTAGATGTGTCTGTGAAAGTATTTTTTAGATGAGATTTACACTTAAATCAGTAGACTTTGAGTAAAACAAAACCCTCCAAAATGTGGGTAGGCCTCATCCAATCAGTTGAAGACCTTAGTAGAAAAAGACTGACCTTTTTTTTTTTTTAAAGATTTTACTTATTTATTTGACAGAGAGAGACACAGAGAGAGAGGGAACACAAGCAGGGGGAGTGGGGGAGGGAGAAGCAGGCTTCCCGCCGAGCAGGGAGCCCGATGTGGGACTCGATCCCAGGATCCTGGGATCATGACCTGAGCCGAAGGCAGACGCTTAACGACTGAGCCACCCAGGCGCCCAAGACTGACTTTCTTGAAAAAGGAATTCTGCCAGCACACTGCCTGCAGATTCAAACTACAACTAACTGTTCCTTGGGTCTTCAGGCTGCTGGCCCACTCTGCAGATTTTGGATTCACCAAGCCTCCACAATCATGTGAGCCAATTCTTTAAAATAAATATTTCTCTAGATACATTGATAGATAGATAGATAGATAGATAGATAGATAGATAGATAGGTAGATAGATAGATAGAGAGAGAGAGAGATGATAGATGATGATAGATAGATGATAGATAGATAGATAGATAGATAGATAGATAGATAGATAGATAGATGATAGATAGATAGATGATAGATAGATAGATTAGATAGATCTCTCATTGTTCTGTTTCTCCTAGGAACCCTGACTAATACATCTACCTTCTGAAGAATGAAGCAGAAACAGAGAGAGAAGTGACATTCTTCACCTAGCTCAAGTTTCTGTGTATAGTTCCTGAGATCAACATGTATTCCTTTCCTTGCGTTCTGTAGAGTTACTGACAATCAAATAGTTCTAATCTACTTCAGACTTGGTTTCTGAGAATTCCCATTTAAGTATTGTTTTTTTAAAAAAAAACAACAATGAAATATAATACTTCTATGATTTAAGAGCCTAATAAAGTTCTTCCTCTGGGTTTATAAGACCACCATTTAATAAGCATTTTATGAGTCCTCTGTTTATAAAAATGTACTTCTTGCTTCCCATTCTAATTATGTACCCAATTCTACCACATTAAAAAATAAACAAAGAAATTCACTAAAGGTCTAAGAAGTAAGCATAGTTAGGCCTCTAAAATAATTAGGCTTTTTTAGGCAAGTAAGTTGTATTGGCTTGGTCTGGAAAGAAGGCAAAGAATGAAGTTGTGGGGCACCTGGGGGACTCAGTCGGTTAAGCGTCTGCCTTCAGCCCAGGTCATGATCCTGGAGTTCCGGGATCCAGTCCTGCAGTGGGCTCCCTGCTCAGCGGAGAGCCTGCTCCTCCCTCTGCCCCTCACCCTGCTCATGCACTCTCTGTCTCTCAAATAAATGAATAAAATCTTTTTTGAAAAATGAAGTTGTAACAATTAAATTTAGCTCGTATTGGGCTCAAGAATCTATTCCAGAAACAGATAAGTCAGAGCTGACCTCAGAGGGCTTACTGAAATCGAGCTATAACTTAGATATTCTAGATTTTAAAAGCTCTTTTATAACACAGTATAACTTAGCCTTTCCAGACCTCTCCCATCCTATCACACCCGGCTTCTTAGAGGTCTAAGGTCTGACAGTTTCTTCCTTTGTCAAATTCACCAACAACCAAGACTAAGGGTTTATAATGAGAGAAAATTTAGGATGCAGGTAGTTTTGATGATGGTATTGTAGTTTCCATTTGGAAGTGTCAAAAGGAAATTTCTAAGTTGTATTAGGAATAAGGGATAGAAGAAAGGTGGGCTGCGGGTACTGGAAGAGAAAAATCAAAAACTGCAAACTTTTTCCATAAAGGGCCAAAGAGTAAACATTTGAGGTTTTGCAGTCCATATGGTCTCCATTGAAAGTATTCAATCCTACGATGGCAGCAAGAAAGCAGCCATATATAATACATAAGTCAGTGGGCATGGCTTTTTTCCAATAAAATTTTAATTATAAAAATGAGCTGGCTGGATTTTGCCCATGAGCGATAGTTTACTGACTCTTGATTTAAAGTATAGTGTTTGAAAACTTCATTCAAATCAGTTATGAAGACATCAGTTAATGCCAGACCAGGTTCTTCTAATAGAATCCTATACTATCCAGACACGACTTTAGTTATATCTGATAAGAACGAAGTTGCAGATATTCCCAGACAAGATATCTGCAACCTCTCATGTCAGAGATAAATCTCACAAGTCGGAATGTACTCTTAGGTGTGCAAAAGGATTGTTTTCAGAAGAGAAGAAAATGCTTATTTTCACAAATATTCCTCTAATTACTTTTATGATACTGGAAATACTTTTTAAACTTTGTTAATTGTTGATATATGAGTCCTTTCGTTTTATTATCTCCACTGCAGCTAGTTGCCATGGAATGCTGATTTCATATCAAGTATCTTCATTGAAAATAGAAAGCGTTCTTGTCCAGTCTTGCTTGAAGCTTCATGTACACCAAAGTAGTAAAACAAATGTGTCAACCTTCTGACCAATGGTGCCGTGATTTCTTTATTTATCTGAAACCAAATTTTCTTTAAAGTTCAGAAAGATTATACTGTTACATTGTTAACATCAGAGGTCTAATTTAACACTTTCACAATGTACATATATATAGACAGAAACAAACGTGAATTGTGTTTTTTAAAATATATTTATAGTAGAAAAGTAAATTAATGACTCATTAGATTAGTCACCTAGGGCTGCCTTACTCTAAGACGACCAACGTGGTCACATAAAACAACAGAAATGTATTCGCGTCTATTTCTGGAAGCCAGGAGTCTGAAACTAAGATGGCAGCAGGGCTGTGTTCCTTCCAACAGCTCTAGGAAGAATCCTCCGTGCTTCTTCCAGCTTTTGGTGGCAGCTAGCAATCCTTGGTATTCTTTGGCTTGTAGATGTGTCATTTCAATCTCTGCGTCTATCTTCATATCGCCTCTCCCTGTGTCCTCTCCTTTTCTCTTCACTTCTAAGAACTCTTGTCATTGGATTTAGGGCCCACTCTCATCCAGGATGATCTCATCTCAAGCGCTTTAACTTAATTACATCTTTAAAGACCCTTTTTCTAAATGCAGCCACATTCACAAGTTTCAGCTGTATATTTCTTTGGGGGGGAACACCATTCAACCCACCATTCTTGGGGGGCACCATTGTTGCATTGTTTCCAACCTTTAGATTTATAGTTTATATAATTATTTTACTTATTTTATTCTGTAGTTGACCAGGAATCTAATTTTTCTAGATGGCGAATAATTGAGTGAAATTAGAAAGCATATTTATAAGTCCAGGAATGCATTTTGAAGTCACCGGAATTATTTTTCAATGAAGTGAGGTATATAACAAAAATAAAAATTTAAAATATAAAGAAAAAGTTAACTATAATGGCAACTTTGGGCGACAGTACGGCTGAGTGGGGAACACAGACAATAAATTACTAATATCAGCTAAGACCTATTTTTTTAAACGCAATTCAAATATTGAATGAAAAATGTAACTTACATTTCAAAAATTGTATGAAAAAATTTTTTGTTTATTTTATTATGTTATGTTAGTCACCATACAGTACTTCATTAGTGTTTTGTTTTCATTTTAATTTATTATGTTATGTTATCATACATTACATCATTAGTTTTTCTTTTATTGTGTTATGTTAATCACCATATATTACATCATTAGTTTTTGATGTAGTGTTCCATGATTCATTGTTTGCGTATAACACCCAGTGAAAAATTTTTGACATGCCATTGGTTTGCTTAGTGATCACCATTCTTGAAAAAGATACTAAATAAGCACAGAAATAATTTTAGAGTGAAATATTTATGAACTCTTCATAAAACAAACAATATTATATTTAGACACTTTTAAACAAGAGTCTATAACTACATATAAGGCAATTCAAGTTCTTAACATAAAAACTGTACCAGCATCAAGTACGCTTCTAGTAGAATTATCATTAAAAGATGACCATTACCCAAACTGTAATTGGCCTTACCCATTTGCAGCTGCGTTAAGTTTCCTGGTGTCCCAGAACTTCGCACTCCTGCACGCACATACCCTGAAAAGACATATGCGGTGATCAGAAGAATACACATTAGTATTTTTCTGACTCCTAGGTAAAGTCACACTTTTTTCACATTCTTCAGGCCATTTTTGGATTGCGGTTGCCAATAAAAACATAAGTTATGACAGGCAATAAGTCTCAGGACAATTTGCCCCAGGATGAACTTTTGACTTGAACTTCCTACCTGTTTGGCATACCCCTGCTTTAGATCCAGAGTGTCTGTCACCACCCTCCTGTCTTTATATTCTAGTCACAGTATTTCTTATTCCTGGCTTATGTGCATTTACTTCACCTCCAATTGTGAAAGAAATGGTTTTACCATCCATTACAGGCTTTTCAGGCACCAGTGAGTAGGTCAAGAAACGCTAAGTGAAATAAGTCAAGCAGAGAAAGTCAATTATCATATGATTTCACTTATTTGTGGAAAATAGGGAATAGCATGGAGGACATTAGGAGAAGGAAGGGAAAAATGAAGGGGGAAAATTGGAGGGGGAGAGGAACTATGAGAGACTATGGACTCTGAGAAACAAACTGAGGGTTCTAGAGGGAAGGGGATTCGGGGGATGCGTTAGCCCGGTGATGGGTATTAAAGGAGGGCACGTACTGCACGGAGCACTGGGTGTTATATGAAAACAATGAATCATGGAACACTACATCAAAAACTAGTAATGTACTGTATGGGGACTAAGATAACATAAAAAAATTAAATTAAATTAAAAAAAGAAAGTTTAATAGTGATATGTTCATTGAGTGTTGGTGTGGAACAAAAAAGAATTTTCCTAAGCGTTGTTGAAATCATATCATATAGACAATGGTCTATTAAGTTCAAATTTTGTAAGGCAAGCTCTAAGTAGGAATTGCTAATAAACATTTTTTTTTTTTTTTTTTGAGCAGCAACTCCTGGCAAAGTACTCACCAAGCATAGAAACATCGTAATAAACAATGCCCTCTTCTCTCCAAGAGCTTAAGGTCCAGGCAAGGAAGCAGCTATTTATACAATTAGAAGGTAAAGTTTTCAGAGTGATGATAGAAACAAACATAATGTCCAGAAGTTAAAAAGAAAAAATGTTTAATTCTAAGAGAGCAAGGGTAAAAGATTAGGGAAGATTCTCTACAACAGGTGATATTTGGGCTGGATCTCAGTAGATGAGTTCTGCAGGGAGACAGAAGGAAATCTTTTTGCACACAGAAAGAAAGCCATTTAGAAGATAGAAAGCTACTTGGGATTTTCAAAGAATTACGAATAGTTCAGTGTTGCCATTAAGTGCAAAACAACAGATGTGTGATTAGAATGGAGGCTGGATGTTGGCAGGTTCTCACTGTGGAGGGCACAAAACTCCTAGAAAGTGTTCACAAGGAACGGATACACTTCTGGTGCATCTAGAGTGGATGTACCTGACTGGCAAATAGAAACATTTTAGGGTAAGATTTAGTGCACAGTATTTTTCTAGAGAAATTTTGAACCCACTGCTCCTCTGAGCTACTATTTTCTTTAATAAAAGAAAATGTTTTTAAAATAAGAAAAATTTTAAAATTGTTTTTAAAATAACAATTTTTGAGCATTTGCACAAGGAACAAATTTTGGGTAACTAGCATATGTTATTTATTTCAGCCTCCCCATAGTGACAAGTATTTTAATGTCATTTTACAGATAAAGAAATGTAGACTCATGGTGATGAAGCAGTTTGTCCAAGGCCACCCTGCTTGTAAGCTGCTCTAATTGCCCAATTATTCTTGTGCAAGTAGGTCCTACTACACTGAATAGAAACCAAGGGTTGGATCCTAAGAAATGCACTAGGATAAATATACTACCCAAATTAATCTAAATTAAGAGAGTCAAAGAAGCAAGTCCAAGCCATGTTTTGGGGGAAACACTGAGAGACAAAGGTCTGAAAGAGTATATCAAATGGCAAGAAAATAGAATCGGGATTATAATGGCATATGGACACAAGCATTATGAATTCTGGATCTGAATAGGAATAGGAATAGTTAAGCTAAGGAGGAGGGTTGGAGACAATTGCCGAAATTTGTGGGCCAAACTCATCACTCCCTCACTAGATTGTAAGCTCCATGAAGGCAGGGATTTTCATCTATGTTTTCCATTCCACATCCTCAGTGCTTAGAAGAGTGGTTTGCACAGCTGCCTGACATGTAGGTGGCTCAAGGTGGGTTAAAAAGATAAAGGTCAACACAGCCTTACAGCAAACTGTACTAAAGATATGGAGAGTTAGTTTACAGAAGCAGTACAAAGGTCTTATGGGAAGATGCTCATACATCATTCATGGTAAAAGAAAGGCAAATCAGAACTATGCAGAAATATCATTTCTCACCTATTAGACTGCCAAAGGCCAAAAATTTGACAATGTACTTTGGAGCTGTGTAGTGATAGGCATGCCGATATAATGCTGATGGGAATGTAGAATGTTACAACTTCAACAGAGGGAAATTTGGCAATATATAGCAAAATTACATATGCATTCCTCTTCTGACCCAGCAATACCAATTCTCAGAATCTATCCTAAAGATACACAGGCAACAGTACGAAAAGAATACATGAACAGGACCATTCATCACAACATTGTAATAGCAAGACTTTTAGAAATAACCCAATGGCCACTCATAGGGGATTAGTTTTCTAAACTATGGTACTTCCACGAAATGAAATATAATGAAACTCTTAAGAAGAATGAGGGATAGTTCTATAAACTATTATGAAGGGATCTCCAAGATATATTGTTAAGTAGAAAAAGTAGGATATACAAAATTGTATATAGTACACTACTGTTCATCTAAGCTATGATGGGAGGGGTGGGTGGGGGTGTGTGTGTGTGTGTGTGTGTGTGTGTGTGTGTGTTCTTTCTTTCCTTGCTTATAATTTCAGAACTAAATGGATGAAATAGGAACGGGTATAGAAATGATATGTCTCCGATTTTATAGATTTGACTTTGGAACTATGTAACCATTTTCCATAATTATAAAGCATAACTAAATTACTTGTAAACACTAAAATCACGAAGCAAAGTGAAACAAATGAACCTAACTGCTCATAGAATTTGTTGCATAACCACGTATAGAGCAGTTATTCCAACTGACTTTCAAAACACAGCAATTTGACTGTATGTCTCTAGTGGAATATAACTTAACCACAAAAATAATTGCAAAAAAAATCTTTACCTATTTTCAATAATTATACTGTCAGTGGTAGTGGACACTACACTGGAAAACTTCTGGCAGTTTTTTTTTTTTTAAGTCAAACATGTGCCCACCATACAACCTGACCATCCCAATCCTCGGTATTTACTCAAGAGAAATGAAAACATATGTCCACACAAAGACCTGTGCATGAATGCTCATAGCAGCTTCATTCACAACAGCCAAAAGCTGGACACAACCTAAATATCAATTAACAGATACATGGATAAATCGCCCGTATGATGGAATACTACTCAGCAACAAAAGGAACGCACAGCAACCTTGAGGATTCTCAAACTCATTCTGTTGTGTGAAACAAGCAGACACAAAGAGTATACACTATACACTACACAAAAAGAATGCTACTAAGATGAAATGTTAGCTCATCTGTCTGTGGTGCCAAACAGCAGATCAGTGGTTGCCTACAGATAGGGACAAAGGCAAGTATGAACTGCAAATATACCTGGAGGAATATTTGGGGAATAATGGGAATGTTCCGTATCTTGTTTGTGATGATTCACAGGAATATGTCAAAACTCATCAAACTGTACCTTTTAAATGGATGCAGTCAATGGTACATAAATTGCCCCTCAATTGAATTAAATACAGTATCAGAAACATCAGATTTTAACACACGTAACATTAGAACATGCATCCACACAAATAAACACAAAACAAAACACAAATGGAAAAACCCTTGACACTGAAAATAATGTTTAAAAAAATTTTCCCATCTAAGTCAAAAGCATCAGTAGAAGTAAGATTGCTTTGTGATTTTAGTACAAATGAAACCTCTTACTCACTTTGAGCACCAGAAGTTTCCTTTCCCAAATCGTCATTGTCATAAGCCTGAGCAAGCATACACCACCCACACAACAGACATTGTATGGGCATGACCGTGCAAAGCCATGCTCCAAAGGCTTCCTCCAGTGAGGGGGGCGGGGGAAGGCTCTCAGAAAGAGCACATGGTTTTTTTGTGAGGTTAAACAGTTTTTATCTATTCTCATATCCTGTGGTCTGCTGTGCTGTCCCGACTAAAAAAGTGAGAGATAGGCATTGTTGATATTTCACCACTCCCAATAAAAACCCCGGGTCAAGTAACTGCTAGTAACCTAATTAGAATGTGGATTATGCCATCCTCCAATAGTTACTAGGGTTGCTAAGATTCATGTATTATTTCCAGTGTGGGGGGATGGGAAACGAAAAAGTCAAGGATTTCTTGCCCTTTCATTTCTTTGCAGGTTCTTTGAGGAGAATGCAAACAAAGCAGTAAGGAGGCTAATACAATGAATTTTAAGCTAAAATAATGCTTAACTGGGGGCAAAACTGGAGCCTAAAGTATTTGCTATGCTCTAATAAGATGCCCATATATCTGCAAAAGAGAATCATGTGGTATAGTTCCATTTTTACATCTCTTTTGACATTTCTTTACAGAACTTGGGGCCTCTAAGCTAATAACTAACTAGAAGTCATTCTTATTGCTTATTATGGTCTTTCCATCTTCACTTGTCATCTTTATTGTTATATAACATTGAATGAATTCACCACTTTGAAAAAAAAACAGAATACAGAATACATTGAAATACATTTCAATACATTGAGATCTATGGAAATATCCTAATGTTTTTCATAAGGAAAATCAAGAAATAGAATTATTTCATTCTACATTTGATGTTTCAAGCTTTCAAACTTCAAAACTCTACAAGTTATTATAACAAATATAGTGCTAGACAATTTTGGATTAGCAATGGCTGCAAAATACAAGAGATATGAGTTTTATTTCTCACTCTGCTTCTCTTCTGAATCATTTTAGATAATTAAATGAATCCATACGCTCTAGGTTTCCCCTCTGCAAAACATAGACTCTCATTCTTAAATTAATGAATGAGGAATAACTCATGAAAGGTATTCAAAGCACATTACAGACTGAGGTATTAAACCCAGTTATAAAGAAGCAGTACAGCTCACTTAAAGATTCAAGGTTTCATTTAAAATAAATGCAACTTTGAGGCTGAGATCTTAATCACACAAAGACCTGGAAACTCAAATTACACTGCTAGAACAACCTTTATTTAGCTACACTAAGCACATAACTTTCTCTAATCAACAGTATGGTAAAGTCAGTACAATACAGAAACCTTTACTTTCAACCTTTACTTCTGCCTCCAGAAAGCTTTAAATACCAAACTTAACATTTTAGTTAGTGAATGTTCGTATTGCATTTTATAAAACCGCATCTTGCAGATGTAGGTTAGACATAAAGTATTATTTCCCAACAATTACGAATGAATTCAAGCAAGAAGTTGTGGAATTAAATTGTGTCCTTTTTCACAGATTCTGAAAAGAAATTGTCACCCAAATAGGCTATATTTCTTCCTCTAATGCAGCGGTTTTCACATTGGGATCTAAGAATTATGAAAGTCCATGATAGCCAACCAAAAAAAAAAAAAAAATCCATGAACTTTGTAACTTTTGGAGGAGGGAGCCTAAATTATAATTTTATTTCTGATATATAATTTAAAAGCAGTATTACCCTGTAGGAATAATTGAAAGCATCACCAATTCTCTCCAAAATGTTGTTATTTATAAATAGCAAATGGGAATGCTTGAAATAAAAGACTCATGTGAATCTTTTCTCTACTAAAGCTGCCTGAAGCTTAATGCATTAATTTTATGATAAATTTTGAAATAAAGGAAATGTATTCTGCCTTCTAAGATTATGATCAGATTATGATCACTAGTAGTTTTCATCCAAATGGCACCTGAGTGACCCCCTATCAGGTATATTAGAACTTTTGGACTGGTGGAGGGCAACTAGAAGCTATATTAATAGTCATTTATTCAATTACAGTAGCTAGGCACTTAATAAATGTCTATTTATCATGGAGTTTCAGTGTACTGGGAACAATAAACATTAATCAAATAAACAAATAATTATGTGAAATTGCAATAGCAATAAATGAATAGTGTGAAAAATGTACCCTGAGCAACTTATCCTAGTCTTGAGGTGGTGGACAGCCCCTAAGGTGGTTCCCAATGTTCTCTCTTCCTGATATTCATGTCTGTAAAACTCCCTCCTCTTGACTGTAGGTTGGACTCACTCATTCACTTAATGAATAGAATATAGCAAAAGTGATGGATGTCAGTGTCAAGAGTCGGTTATAAAAAGACTGTGGTTTCTATCCCAGTATGCTTTTGCTCGCTCGCTCTCTCTCTCTCTCCCCCAGCTTGGGTCACTGCAAGAAAATAAATATTTGTTTGGGGGCAATTTATTATGTAACAATAGGTAACTAATACAAGATCCAATAGACAAGAAACCAATAATAAAAGAGAGAGAGGGAAGGATATTCTAAATAAAAGTACTATTATGTGCAGACAACACGCGTCTGAAGGGACTATAGAAAACAAGGATCTGGAGACCCAGGGCTGGGCACCTGGGTGATGTAGTTGGTTAAGCACTGGATTCTTGGTTGGTTAAGCACTGGACTCTTGGTTTCAGCCAAGAGTCATGATCTCAGGGTCATGATCTCAGGGATCATCGGGCTCTGCCCTCAGTGAGGAGTCTCCTTAGGTTTCTCTCTCCCTCTCCCTCTGCTCCTCCGACCACCCCTCCATGCTGTCTCTCAAATAAACAAATAAATATTAACAAAAAGAGAAAAGGAAAAGAAAGAAAGAAAGAAAGAAGAAAGAGAGAGAGAGAAAGGAAGAAAGAAAGAAGAAAGAAAGAAAGAAAGAAAGAAAGAAAGAAAGAAAGAAAGAAAGAAAGAAAGAA